>NW_021600836.1:0-201 GCF_001605985.2 Dendrobium catenatum
CTCCATTTTGTTGAGGGGTTCTAGGTGCTGAAAAATTATGTTCAATCCCTTTTTCCTTACAAAAATTTTCAAATCTTTCAATTTCAAATTCTCCTCCATGATCACTTTTTAAAGAAATTATTTCACATCCTAGTTTTATTTGAATCCAAGTTGAAAATTTTCTAAATTCCTCAAATGATTCACTCTTATGAAAAAGAAATC
>NW_021600837.1:0-234 GCF_001605985.2 Dendrobium catenatum
AATACTTGAATATGGAGCAAATTATCAAAAAGTTTGGCATAATACTATCATTGAATTCAAACTTTGGAAGTTGGAAAAAGCTTATGGAATATCTATCAGTGATATTCTTAAGTGATTTTTTATCATTGTTAAATTGTATTTTACTTTTTAGCTTTTACTTCTTCTTTTTTATTTAATTTGGGATTTTAAACTTCTTCTAATTGATTATGAGATCATTACTAAGTCTTATTCTCT
>NW_021600838.1:0-729 GCF_001605985.2 Dendrobium catenatum
TTGTGAGCCAAAAAAATTGATAAGATGAGTCTCAATATAAAATGAGATAGTTCCCGAATTTTGATATAGTTCCTGAATTTTGATACTAGAAAGTTAATACTATAAAGTTCAACTTTGAGATTGAGGGCCCATTGATAATTTCTATGTTGGATAGTCCAAATTTTATCAATGATTTTCTTAGGGCCTATATGCAAGGTGATGACTAATGATAAATACGACAAAAGTTTGCATGCATTATATGACATTTGTGCGAGAATTCATATTTATGCATAATAAATGTGAGGAATTGATCAAACCTTTTTTAAGGAGAGAATCATCTGAACGACTATTAAATTTAAAGAAATTTTTGTCGTTGGGATTTGTCCAAACTAAGAATTCTGCTATGCAGTTTAATGAGTATTTGCCAGACGCGCTAAATAAATTAACTCCTGCGTGCTGCTGAAGAAGACAAAGGTCGCTAAGGTGTGTACCGACGTGCAAGCGTGGTGGGTTAATTTTGAGATTTGGCTTCCGAAACTCTGTTTTCTAACCGAGTAAGCAGAAACGAAATGAATTTTCTAACCACGGAAAAAACAAAGTTTACCGAAAAGGAATTATGATTAAGTTTTGATTCCAAACAGTAAATATAACTGATTTCGGCATTTGAATAAGGAGAACGGAGAAATTAAGCCTAATCAAACGAGGCGTTAGTTTAATCCTCAAATATTATGTACTATATTTAAATTTAAC
>NW_021600839.1:0-422 GCF_001605985.2 Dendrobium catenatum
TGTCCTCGTTTGAGGGCACCTACCGTGCACGCTTTTCTCTAGCGTGGCGGGAAGCCCAGTTTTCCGTAGTTTTCTCCTAAACGGGGGAAACGCCAGAAGGTTGCCGAAATTTCGGGTAAACACAAGATCGTACTTGGGAAAATTTGGAGCTTTACTTGGACATTATTTGGACATTGTTTGGACACTAAATGATTTATAAGATACTTAAATAAATCTGGATGTGAATGAATTCAAATGCAAGCAAGAACTTGAACAAAAAAATGAGCTTGTTAGTGAACTTGATTGAACTCAAATGGACTTGGTGCATAGGACAAGAACTTGAATCGAACAAGACTACATAGGACTTGGATTGAACTTGCACATTGATTTGAACATGCAATTGAAGTTTGCAAGACAGCAGTGGACTATGAATAGAACTTGGG
>NW_021600840.1:0-285 GCF_001605985.2 Dendrobium catenatum
GAAGTGGTCGAATTTTGTGTAGAGTGAAGTGGACGACGTAAAGAAGCTATCAGGATCTGGTCAAGTGCGCCTAGGGAATGAGATGGAGCAGGTGCTCGTGATTTGAGATCTGTCGAGTCGAGTGATGAGGTTGGAGGTGTGGATTTACGAAGAGGGAAGAAGCAAAGAAGAGTCACAAGATCTGGCGAAGAGATCAGAGAAGGCTTCGCTAGGGAGTTCAGCGTCCATGTGAGGCCAAGAAGAACTTACTCGGACTTCGGCATTGTTCGCAGACTAGGGACGTGA
>NW_021600841.1:0-321 GCF_001605985.2 Dendrobium catenatum
AATAGAATGGGTTTTATTTTTAAAATTTTAGAAAAGTGGCATGTTAAAAAAAAAGGCCAATGATGCCAAATCAAAAAAAAATGTGGCCAATGAAGCCAAATCAAAAGATATGCAATGACGCCAAATTAAGAAAGATACATAAAGTGTATCAAAAGAAAAAGATGCGCAAAATGTGCCGAAAAACTAATAAGAGGCATAAAATAAGCCCACAAGGAGTATGGTTACCTTTTCTTTTTTATTCTTTTTTTTTTATAACCAATGCACAAAATTGCATTAAAAAAAACGACGAGAGTCAAATTACAATCAGCACACTCACGGAAC
>NW_021600842.1:0-341 GCF_001605985.2 Dendrobium catenatum
TGCCCCCAAACACCCGCGTGGGCCCCGACGAGCGTGTTATTGGTACACACGTGACGTTTAGGGATGCTGCGCGGGTCAATAAGTGAATTCAAGTTCAAACTCGAGTTGACCCGAGTCTAAATGGGTCAAACAGAACCCGACCCTATTTTGTAAATGAGTCAAGCCGAACTCGACCCAATTTTTCAAACTAGACGCGACCCATGCGAGTTACCTGGTAGACACGACACGACCCACAAACTCGTATGGGAAGAAAAAGATTAGGGTTCAAGGCTTTGAGCTACAGGCACCAGAGGCAGAATGGCATTCTAGGAGTTAAGATGTAGCATCGTGACAGGAGAGGT
>NW_021600843.1:0-2381 GCF_001605985.2 Dendrobium catenatum
GTCCAAGACCTCCTTCCCTTTCCTAGAACCTGAAAACCACGTAGAAAATAAGGATGGGCTAACAGCTCAGCAAGACATCAATCACCAATCAAAATCATCAGAAACTCACATCAGAAAAGTATCCGTATAGAAATCGAACAATCGTACAAAAATCATATAACAGACAGTATAGATAATAGCTCAAACAGAAATCAAACATCGGATACGTAAGACTGAAGTCAAATCGGAGTTCAGAACAGATATCAAAAAGCTTTCAAATCACAGAGTAGACAGAATCGTACAGAATAATCAGAATAACTCACAGAGCAGATTCAGATATCAGATTTCAGATGTCCCTGACACAAACAGAATCTCGATAGATTCTGGCCCCTTATACCTCCCTTCCCTGACACAGACAGAATCTCAACGAATTCTGACCCCTTATGTCTCCCGTTGTGCTTATAGCACCAGAACAGAACAGATATCAGAGGTTCCAGAACATTTTCAGATTTCAGAGCTCATTTCAGATTTCAGAATTCCCTGACCCAGACAACGGAATCACATAGGATTCCGGCCCCTTATAACTCCCTTCTGATAGCACAAACACATCAAATATTCAAATCATCTTATTTTAGAAAATTCAGAAATCGTACGAAAATTCAGCTGCATAATGGCAGTGTACGGAATTTATACAAAATTCATAGATCCAGAAATTTACCAAATTATGACAGAACATTCACAACAACATTATAAGACTTTCATTGTACTGACAAAATATTTTTCAACATCTTGATAATTTGCAGTTTAATTAAAACACCGCAAAATTCAAAATGTCTGGTACAAATCTTACAGAAAATACTCAAAACGTGAATAATTATCATCTCAGAGATATACCAAAAGTTACGCGATAAAACCTTTGTCAGAATAAAATAATACCAGAAATTCGCTAACGAAAATAAAATCCGGAACATAAAATGCGTCAAAAATCTCATTTCTGAAAATTGAAAAAGGCGGAATGTGCCTTACCTCGAGTCGGTCAACTTCTCTAACTACCATAACGGACGAAAACAGACCGGAGTCGCTCAAAAATCCTCTTTTCCTTCTTTTCCTTCGTTTTTCTCTCTCCTGGACGTCCTTTCTTTTCCAAAAATATATCATTTCCTTATATATCAAGACTGATCATACCGGACGATCATAACTTCGTCCCGGACGATCTATGCTCTGGACGAATTTCGTCCAGACGAAATTATTTATCGTCACGGACGACTTGGGCTCTGGACAAATTTCGTCCAGACAAAATTAATTATCGTCCCGTACGATCTGCTCTCGGTAAGAATTTCGTCCAGACGATCCTATTTTCGTCCAGACAAACTATACAGCCAGAACTATTTTCCTGCACAACTTGTACCGATCGTCCCGGATGATCGAACTTCGTCCGGACGAACCTGGGAGCAAAATGGTCTTTACAATCTCCCCAACTTCAGAAAAATGTCGTCCTCAACATTGCCAAACCAAAACTCAGTTAGAAAAGATACGGATATGCTTGCCTCATGTCTGATTCCTTCTCCCACGTTGCTTCTCGTGCTGTTCGGTGCTTCCACTGAACTTTATCCATAGGAATTTGTTTACTTCTTAACTTACGAACATCATAAGCTAAAATCAATTCAGGTTCTTCTTCATACCTCAGATTCTCCTGAATCTCCACTTCATCAGCAGACAATTTCTTTCCAGAATCAGATATCCACTTTCTCAAAGTAGATACGTAAAAAATATTGTGCACATCAGACATCTGCTTAGATAGTAACAGTCTGTAAGCAGACTTCCCAATCCTTTCAAGAATTTCAAACGGTCCAACATACCTTGGACTAAGCTTGCTCACCATTCCAAATCTGTTGACTCCTTTCATCGGACTGACTTTGACATACACAAAGTCACCAACTTAAAATTCCACAAACCTGTGCTTCTGATTGTAATACTTATGTTATCGGTCTTATGCAGCTTTCAATCCTTCCTTAATCAGATTGATTTTCTTAACAGTTTCATCCATAAATGTAGCACCCATTTCTTGTCTATCTCCTACCTCAGTCAGAGTCAAAGGAGTTCTATACTTCCGGCCATACAAAACTTTATAAGGGGACATACCAATACTGGACTGAAAACTATTATTATAAGCAAATTCGATCAAAAGAATATGATCTTCCCAGCTTCCTCCAAATTCCAAAACACATAATCTCAGAAGATCTTCCAGTACCTGGATAGTTCTCTCAGATTGTCCATCAGTCTGCGGATGAAAAGCAGTACTGAAATGTAACTTCGTACCCAATCATTGCTGAATACTCTTCCAAAGTCTGGAAGTAAACCGTCTGTCTTGATCAGACACAATCACTTTTGGCACACCGTGC
>NW_021600844.1:0-256 GCF_001605985.2 Dendrobium catenatum
TCTTTTCATCTTAAAGTTACCTTTGTTAGTGAGTTTTTTTTTTAAGGTATGAAAGCAAAGTAGACATGCATTACTTTGGGTTTTTAGTAGTGGCTCTGTAAGTATCTTATGTTGAACTTTAAATTTATAGTTGCTTCCGTTAGACAAGATGAATGAGAATTATTGGAGGTTTATAAAGATATATCAAATGTTCAATGATCAATTGAGGACATGTTTATATTTATATTTATGATGAAATTGTTATAATTGTGTTAGT
>NW_021600845.1:0-277 GCF_001605985.2 Dendrobium catenatum
TCTGAGTTCTGGTTTCCTATAGGCGCAAGCCCCTATAATTAATTACCCCTCCCGATAATAGGAGAGAACTTTCGATTAAGGCAAGTCATCAAAGATGTCGAATAGGTTATAAACCTATCACATAATAGCAATAGTTCTAGGGTTTAAATCTTAGATTTGAAAGTTTGAAATTTGGAATTTAGAGTTTATCACCACAAACTTAAAACTGATGGTGGGGGGAATGAAGACGAGCCCGATCAAAATCCCATGGTTCCGTCGTCCCGGGCTGTCATGATCC
>NW_021600846.1:0-419 GCF_001605985.2 Dendrobium catenatum
CGATGACCCGGTTAGGAAAGTTGAGGTATTAGATTTAATTTATGTTAAGAAAGGTAGAGGTAGACCTAAAAATACTTGGTTAGAAAATATTAGAAATGATTTTTTCTTTATTAGATTTAAATGATTCTTTGACTTTTAATCGGACACAATGACGAAAAAGGATTCATGTAGCCGACCCCACATAGTGGGACAAAGGCTTGATGTTGTTGTTGTTGTATACTAAGCCTGTTTAATTCGTAATTACGTCCATATAAATACTGATATCCTAATTTAATATTGATGTGAAACATTCAAGAATTGCACATGAAATTCATTAAGAATCACAAAGCTTACTAAAGTAAGATTAAGCTTTCCGTAAATTAAGATTCAAGCATTTTCCATGGATGAAATGTTATGATAAGCAGTTTCGAGCTAGTGTT
>NW_021600847.1:0-274 GCF_001605985.2 Dendrobium catenatum
CCCTCGATGCAAACCTAGACGATTGAAAATTGGCTAGATCGTTTAGGCCAATCTCACGATCGTCCTGGCCGATCAGTTCAAATCATGGGAAAATCGTCCTAACAATAGCCCTGGATACGAGCTGAACAATATTTATCGTCCTAAAGTAACTTAAGGTTTTTGACTGGATCGTCCTGGCCGATCCTGCGATCGTCCAGGACGATATGAGCGTATCAATCATCCTTAATTACTCCCTTGATGAATATCGTCCAGGCCGATCAATGATCATCCTGGT
>NW_021600848.1:0-320 GCF_001605985.2 Dendrobium catenatum
TAATCGATGCAATAAGCAATATTAAATAAATCTAGAAAAATCATATCAATAGTCATGCACATATCAATCTAATCTATCAATTTCGAGAAAATTAGAAATCATACGAAAATCGGGCAGAGTAACGGCAGTCTATCAAATTTACACAAAAATCCTGCAAAAAGCACAAATTCCAAATTTCTCCAAATGACAGTAGAATATCCACGACATCAATACAAGACTATTACTCTATAGAATCCAAATCAAATCAAATCCTGATATTTTTATATTCGATTAAAATCGCGTATAATCAATTCCGACCGGTAAAATCTTTGTAGAAAATA
>NW_021600849.1:0-280 GCF_001605985.2 Dendrobium catenatum
CTTTTTTCCATTTATTTAACTTCAAAAAGACAGCCCGTATAACTTTACGCTTTAAAGAGGTAACACACAAAGCATTGTCGTTAAATTTTCTTGAATTACGTTCAATCCAGAGAAAATAGACAGCAGCATGGAGAATGAGAAGAGTGGCGTTTCTTACATCTTTATCATTGTAGAGACCATGGATAAAGTGAAGAGCTTGAATAATATTAGGTCTCAAGTAGAAATTACTGAATTGAGGAATGAGCATTTTAATAAGCTGAAATGAGTAGTCACACTCAAA
>NW_021600850.1:0-599 GCF_001605985.2 Dendrobium catenatum
ACGTGTTCAGGCAGACATCCCTATCCATCAATCAAGGGGTCGTCCTAAAACACAACAAGATGCTAACCTTGCCGACACCGCTAGCTCTACCCATCCTTTTCGCCCCAGTCAGTTAGTCCGCATTCCGTCGGATATTCCTGAGGACGTGGCCGATCCTCATATTGCTGACCTCCAGCGCAATGTCTTATGCCATGAACTGAGGCGCTTGGTCCAAGAAGAGTTCCCCGGCAGGGGTGGAAGACAATCTCTCCATCAGTGGGACTTCCAGGAGACCTCACCACTAACAGAAGCCATCCTTAAACATCCCATTCCTGCAGGGTTCAAACTACCGAGCATTGATTCTTATGACGGGACGTCTGACCCCTATGAGCACATCGATCACTACAGAACTATTATGCATATTCAGAGAGCCTCGGATGCGCTCCTCTGTCAAGTATTTCCTGCCACCCTCAAAGGGCAAGCTCGTACGTGGTTCTACTCACTCCCAGCTAGAACTATTCATTCGTTTGTTAAGTTAGCTAAATTGTTTGTCGAACAATTTGTTGCTAATCGAAGAATTATCAAGGACTCTTCCCATCTCTCTGGAATCCGCCAAAATG
>NW_021600851.1:0-226 GCF_001605985.2 Dendrobium catenatum
TAGTACAAATATTTCTTGAATAAAAATTTTTTATGTTAAAAAACTATTTTAAAAAGTAGTAGAAAAACCTTTACAAATAAAACCTAAAATTTTTCTCAGATTCAAGTAGGGGTGTCAATTCGGGTCGACGGGTCGGATTCGGGTCGAACCCGACTTGACCCGGGTGTAAACGGGTCAACCCGAACCTGACCCGTTTAAATAAACGGATCAAAAAAATAAACCCCTA
>NW_021600852.1:0-301 GCF_001605985.2 Dendrobium catenatum
TTTATAATTCCCTAAATGATTATAAATTTGTGGGGTTTATTTCAAACTTAATCTATCAAACTCAAAATCCAGATCAATTCCAAAATCCAGACCCAAATCCAATGTTAAAAGGCCAAGTCCTAAAAGCCTTTTTCAGCAAATTCTCAAATACTTCAAAACCCAGTCAAATGACCTCCAATTCAGAGTCTGTCAGTTGCATACTGATGGAATATGTCTCTGGAGGTAACCCTCCGAATTTGAGCCCATTCTGAGGTCTCTAACCTAAGAAACTTAATTAAAATCCATAAGCTGTAAAACCTTC
>NW_021600853.1:0-252 GCF_001605985.2 Dendrobium catenatum
AACCTTTGTAACTAAATCCAGAAAAATCTGATTTCAACGTACTTACCTTCTAACTGATTGTAGTAAGGTCTAGTATTTTATTAAAATACAAACATTCCAGAATTTGAGCTTAATAAAAAAATTATTTTTCAACCCCTTAATTAAGTGACTAAAATATTCATAAAAATCCTAAAAACTCAAAATCAACTCTAAAACTCCAGAAATGTCTAATCAATCCTTAAAATCAGTAATCAACCAACCTTAATTAAAATT
>NW_021600854.1:0-332 GCF_001605985.2 Dendrobium catenatum
AAAACAGCAAAATCATCATCATCAGAACAAATAAAAATAAAACATCATCCGTGAAAAGCCCGCCCGAACAGAAAAGCACCTGATAGAGCATCACGTCGGTGTCCATGATTAAAACTTCGTTTGGACGATTTTTTTGTTGGTTATTAAAACAGTTTTTTTATAAGAAATTAAAATTTTTATACTAAAAAAACTGTTTTAAGAAGCAACAAAAAAAATAGTCCCAAACAAAATATAAGATAAAAGAGGCGTCGGATCTCAGCTGTCCCAAACGAAGCTCAAGCATATGATGCTTCTTTAGCTCTCTTCCCAACCTTCTTCCCACCATTTGAGAT
>NW_021600855.1:0-242 GCF_001605985.2 Dendrobium catenatum
ACAATACATAAAACAATAATATTTGGAATCATCAAAATTATACAAGTTGTAATAATATAAAACATGCAAATAGCAACTTTCCTAACAATCTCCCCCTTTTTGATGATGGCAAAATAATTATTGTTTGTATAAATTTAAATTCTAAGAATATCCTAAACTCCCCATAAATTAATTAACATATGAAAATAAGGAGGCATTAAAATTAATTTTGTTTTCAAAATTTTTAGAAATACAAAACAAAA
>NW_021600856.1:0-3602 GCF_001605985.2 Dendrobium catenatum
GCCTTAGTGACCTCATACAAAAATGAGGTCAACAATCGTACAATGCAAATTAAAGTTGAATGGTATGAACAAAGTTGTAAAGTTTGAAGCCAAGATCGTATAGTACAAATTACTTAAAAAATAACTCTAAAGAAATATTTTTAACTCCTCTTTTATATGTGTGCAAGATTACTCAACAATGATATCCATCCAATTACATAAAGACACAAGAAAGGAAAAAATATATAATAAAGTGAAAATCAATTGTAACCTTGCCAGTCTTGAGCTAATAAGAATTGCAAGTAAATGGTGTACTGATTTCTTGAAATATTAGCATACACAAACACAAAACAAAATATCTCAGAAAAATAGAAAGTAGTAACAGACACAAAAATATTTATTATCATCAAAATCCTAGTGTTTAAATTATGTCTGCAACTCAAATAAACTACAACATTCACAAAAGAGATTTGCAAAAGAAAAATAACAAGAAATATGTGCGGAAATTAAAATGCATAAAGAGAAACACATCAGATTTTAAAGAGTTTCTATCAAATAGTGAGCTATGTCCACTCCCTCAAGTTCACCTCCATGGGTATCACACTAAAAATTTAGTGTCTCTCCTTTATCCCCCACAGTAATGAGAAGAATCCCTTACAGGAATCACTTTCACAACCTTGGTGTGGTTAAGAACCAAAATCCTATAGAATCCTTGACGCTTTCTCACCCTCCTAGTGTAGGCAGAGTATCTTGCAATCCTTTTTCACCCTCATGGTGAAGGTCAAGTACTCAATAATCCTCATCCTTAATGTCTTTCTCCCTAGGAAAAACCCAAGAAATTTACAAAGCCACTAGAGAAATCATGGTGCAAGCCTGCTTGAAGCAACCATGTAGAATCCCCTTGCACTCTATCTCCCACTCAAATAACCTTACCTTCTCCTTCTCCAATGCTCTAAAACCACTCCCAATTTTCTCTTTAAATGTCTTCAATAGCCAAATGAATTCTAAGTATCATCTAAGGGTGTTCTTATATAAGGCTTCTAAAAACCCTAAAATGTCATTTATGTCACTTATGTTTGCATTGTATTTTCTATGATAGTATAGTATGAATAGTTTAAAGTAATAAATCATTCGGTATGATGGAATAGTCATTGGATGAATTGTTTAAGATTTGTATATTAATCGTACAATACGATGTGGAGAATGTACAATTCTATTAGCTCAATTTTCTCAAGTTTGTATAGGACGATCACCTAGATAATTGAAATTATCTTAGTATAGCATACATTATGATCTATATCATACAGTATGATCTTCCATAGTAACTAAATCTTGATTTAATTGACTAATCATGGGGATTAATTTAAGTAATTTTTTAAATATCAAACTGTATGAAGGTGTTCATATAGTGCGAACAGTACAAAATAACAAATTAAAAATACTTGCTTATATTTGAATGGTAGCTAGTTTTTTTTTATTTTAAATAAATCATCCAATATAAATGGATCATACTGCATGATTAGGCTAAAAATATTAATTGCCAAATTAACCTTTTTTAATTATTTTATAAATATATGATCTTATAGTACAATTTGGATTGTATGATATAATTAGTTAAAAAATTTTAATATTCTTTTTCTTACTCCTTAGTGTGTGTGTTCATAGTCTCCAAAGCAATATACAACCCTATATGGCTTAGACTCAAAAAAATCTAAGATTAAAGAAATTAAAAGTATAGAATCTTTCAACGCATCGTATTCTATCCAATCTTGATCCTATAACAATGTTAAATGACGTGTGTGTTCGTAAAATGTTATTACATAGAAATAAATATATAATGCAAATGATAGGAGAAATGACAATTCAATTAATAATGTTTATTATCATCTAAATTACATGATCAGGATCCAAGATTGCAATATGACCATTATTATCAAGGTGCATCACCTAACCATCATCATTCAATTATCATGAATCAGTTACCATCTTCTAATCATTATTATATAATGAACATACCATGTGGATCAATAAAAAAGTGCCACTAATTCACTTTCTATTTCTTTAGTCAATTTTACATAACCAACATTATACTACCCATGAGATTGACTAAAGCTTCACCATCAACTTTAAAAGAGAAATAAAATTTATTTTCTTAATCAAACTCAGTATATAGAATTTTGAATTTATCTTGAAGGATTAAACAAACTTTTCACCTATCATTTTTAATATGAAACTACTAAATATATGTTATAGTATGAGTCCAAAATATTTTTTTCCTACCTTTGAAAAGAAATTAGATAGGATTTATTTTAATCAAATTTTAATCTAAGTTTTTAGGCGCTTATAGAGGCAAACATTCGTAGTTAATTATAACTCCAAAGAGAAAACTATGGTCCATATGACCACCATGGTCGGCTAACTATGGTTCATTCTGATTTTGTTATCCATTGACTATGGTCCCACTGAACATTGTTGACCACCAACTATGGTCCTTCCTACATATGTCGCCCTCTAACCGTAGTTCATTAGACCACCTTTACTCTTCGACCATGATCTTTCCAACCTCAATCTTCTATTGACCATGATCCCTCTAACTACCATCACCTGACTACGGTCCATCCGACCACCATTGCTCACGACTATAGTCCCTTTGACCATAATTGCTCATCAACTTTGGTCCCTCTAAACACCATCGCCTGTTGATTATGACCTTTATAACCACTATGACACTTTGATTATGGTCCCTTCGACCATCATTGCCCACTATCTACAGTCCCACTAACCACCATTTCCTACCGACGATGATCCTGGTAACCATGATTGCTTGCCGACTATGGCCTCTTCAACCACTATCTCCTTCTAACTATAATCCATTTAACCATCATCTCCTTCTAACTATGGACCCATAAACCATTATTACCAACAACTATGGTCTTCTAACATCCTTCAACCACCAAACTATTGTCCTTCAATTTTCCTTTTGTCACTTAACTATGATTCCTCCGACCTCTGTTGCCGGACTATGATCCTATTCAATAAATGAATTTGCCAACTTTTTGATGAGAATAATTCTCATCTCACAATACTATTTGAACTCTAGACACGTAATATGCTTGTTATGATGTATAGTTATTATATTAATCCAATACCTTCTCCTAAGGAAGAGTCTCGTTTGTAATCAACTATAGACACTAGTGGATTCTATTCAAATGGGTAAGGCCCCATGATTTTCCCCTTTTTATGGGTTTCCATGTAAAAGAGAAGGTGATAATGTTGTTGATGCTTATAGGTTACCTCTTGATCTTAAACATATTATAGCATCCACTGAATTTTGATGAGGATGGTTTTATTTTTAAAGTCAACAAGAAACTGATGAAGAATTTTTACGTAAATGTAAGAGATAGAAGTTTTTAAATGGAGTGGAAAGATAAGACTTCTAGTATTAGTTTGAGTTTTACTTTAGTTATTGCAAAACTCAAAACTCACCTACATGTATTGCTTAATAAAAGTAATGTTTTTTTGTCCTCACTTTGTTGTATATACCTAGTTTTGTTCTCTAGGTTGGTAGTAGTAATTGTTAAATGTTTGAGCATAATTCTATGGATTTGGTTGCAATGGGAGAT
>NW_021600857.1:0-201 GCF_001605985.2 Dendrobium catenatum
TATATATATATATATATTCAAAATGCAATTTTATTCATGCATTTTATTTTTTGTCATTTACGTTTATTCAAAATAGAATATACCTAGGTGATGATGTATATGAAAAGAGAAATATATATTTAAATTTCATAAATTCTGTATATATATCGAGTTGTACAGTGTCATGAGTTGTAAAAGAGTCTAACATAACCAGTTATATAT
>NW_021600858.1:0-1071 GCF_001605985.2 Dendrobium catenatum
TCGAGCATAGTTCAAACTAAAGTTTCAAAACTCGGCTTTCACTTTTAGCTTCAGAAAAAGAGATTCGAAACTTTATTCTAACAATGTTCAAACAATATTTGAACTTATAATTAGTAAATATAGGTGATGAAGTCAGTAGACGTCGAAGTAGTCTTATAATAATGATCGAAATATTGTAGGTTGGTGGACCTCAGTAGGGTGACGGTGGTTAGAGGATTGTAATTTGGTGATGAAGATCAAAAGATTGTAGTTGGGTGATGAAGGCCAAATGATTATAATCTGCAACTATAGCTTGAATGACCACAACAGTTCGAATGAACATAGTGGGGCAATGGTTGTGAGAGGCTATAGAAGGTAACGATGGTCGAAAGATCGTAGCCAGGCGACAGTAATCTAAAGACTGTAGTTTGACGATAGTGGTCGAAGTATCGTAATTAGATGGTGATGGAGGTCAGAAGACCGTAGTTGAGCTACGATGGCTAAAGGATTATAATTAGTGGGCAACAGAGGTCAAATGGCTATAATCGATGGGTGATAGAGGTCGGAAGGACTATAATCTGATGATGGTGGTCAGAAGATCGTAATCAGACAATGGTGATTCAATGACCATAGACAAGCGACGGTAGTCAAGTAGGCCACAGTTGGCTGATGATGGTAGTTAGAGGATTGTAATCAGCGGGTGATAGAGTCAAGAAAGATTGTAGTCAGACGACAATGATCAGAATGCTATAGCTAGCAATAATAGTCTAAGGATTGTAATCGAGCGACAATGATTCGAGAACCATAGTCGAGGTGACGATGGTTGGAAGACCGTAGTGGGCAACGATGGTTAGAAGACCATAATCGTACTATAATGGTCTGAGGGCCAAAGTCAAGCAACTAAAGTTGGAGAACCATAGTTGACGGGCAACGGAGGTTGAAGGACCATAATAGTCAATCGATAAAGGATCAACAACAATGATTGGGATGATGTATGGCAGTGGTGCTCTAGGATCTTTAGAGCTCCTCTGATTCTCAAGCCAAAGTTTAGGCTATAGCTCTAAGCTCCTCCTCTTTCATGTAGAAAGTGTT
>NW_021600859.1:0-1407 GCF_001605985.2 Dendrobium catenatum
ACATCAAAATATGACAAGTTTTTACCCATAAAACGGGACCAAAATCCCTAAAATCTCAAAGTAGTCGTTACTATCGTACAGTATGATCTTTATGAATAGACTTCGTCCTGGAACGACGTGGTACGAATAGTTCAAAAATGTTCGTACAGTACGTTATTAAAGCATACGGTACGATCCATGACAACACAGTTCGTACAAGATGATAGTCGGGACGATCAAACATCGTCTCTGTTCGTCGTATGGTGCGATGTACATCGTACAGTATAATGAGACAAAAATAACTTATCGTCCGGAATGATATCCGGGACGATTATAATTCATCTCTGTTCATCGTATTATACGAATGGGTTCGTGCAGTACGATGTTCAAATTATATTTAAGCCTGGATTTCTTGCACTAATCACGGGTTAAGTTAAGTAAGTATTTAAAAATAATTATACAGTACGAACATATTCGTACAGTACGAACGGTGTAAAATTACTTACTTAAGTTAAACAACAGCTAGGATTTTGGATTTGAACATATCGTACAGTACGATATAATGTCGTACGGTACGATCAATTCACATAATCGTACTACAACCCTCTGACCGTACGGTACGAATTAGCATCGTACATTACGATCTACAGAGAAGAAATTCTATTACATTCTACATTTAAAACCTCTCCCCTTGTGTGTGTGCATAGTTGCTCGAGCTTTTATGTATTTTGTGGCCAGACTCAAGAAAAATAAAATTGAGATAAAAAAGAAAATACATTGCAGACTCTTACTCCTAATCTACCCATCCTTGAGTCTTCCTGTCGTTCTGAGTAGCTTTTGATCTTCCTGAAATGTTAGTACTCACGGATAATAGAAAATACTATTCAATGAATCTCAAGACAATTATTATTTGTCATCATCAAAATCTTAAGCTTGGGGTCATGAGTTGCAACATATTTATTAAAGGCTAAATGAGAATTTGATTGAAGTTTAAGTAAAATGTATTTGAATTTTAAATTATTCCAATTTTAAAAGTTAAAGTTATTTGATTTAGTTTTAAAGAACTTATAGATTGATAACTCGCTAAGTGTAGGAAGTTATCAATTTATAAGTCCTAGGACTTTTAAAATGCACACTCGTCTTATAAAGATAATAAGTGTACAATTGGAGAGTCCCTAAAATTTTATGAGAGAGAGAAAGGCACCTTGTAAATGCAATACCACGTACCCTCCCGAAGGAATCTAATACGTTGTATAAAGTCAATATATTATTAGTTTGTTTGAAGATCTCCAAATCCAAATGTATTATTGCCTTCCTAAAAAGAGTCGTGCATAATACATAGAAGATCCTTTCGTTATTTACACGTATTAAAGGACCTTTAAATCAAAATACCTAAAGCCCTCCAAAAGGAATCAAGCTTTAGGCATA
>NW_021600860.1:0-276 GCF_001605985.2 Dendrobium catenatum
GGGGCTAAGTGTCCTAAGGAGGCTAGTTCCTCGAGCCTGATGGCACAATGCCACAAATCAATTAATGGCAAACTTAAATTAATCAAATCTTTAAAAATCAGCAATCAAACATCAAGCAATTTCAATCAGATATCCCATTTAGGACATATCGAAACCGCACGACCTACCCCACACACTTTAGATGGTTTGCTAGGATCACCGACTCTAGTTTTAGGATAGGCCGGTGTTTACCTTTTTTTGCTGTGTGCCGGGTTTTCGAGTTTTCATTGCATGCTG
>NW_021600861.1:0-237 GCF_001605985.2 Dendrobium catenatum
TTGATTAAAAACAAGAGAATTTCTCTATGAGCAATTGGCAATTCTTGTGAAATTGACTAAGTGGTAAATCTAGTCAAAACCAAAACTCACGGCAGATGATAGTTGGGCACACCGGCAAAATGCAAAACCAAATCTCACGGAGCCCTATAAACCTGCTACCAAACTTAAAAGGCAAAACCAAAACTCACGGCATATGATACTAGGGCACACCGGCAAAATGCAAAACCAAACCTCACG
>NW_021600862.1:0-1025 GCF_001605985.2 Dendrobium catenatum
CCGACAACAACCCGGGAATGACGCAAATCTTAAAATAAGGCATTTTTTATCTCTTCAGTCTTCTTCTTCTCTTCCTTGATTCGTCATTGGATCGTCTTCATTCTTCCTTCTGGCTCTTCGTAGTGACTCCCCTAGAAGGATGTCCAAATGATAAAGGAAACCCCCTGTAGGGGTTTACTTTTTCCTTTGGACTCCTCGTAGCGAGTGCTCCAAAAGGATATCCAAATAAAAAAGGAAACCCCCCATAGGGGCTTACTTTTTCCTTTGGACACATATCTCTTTAAAAATGTTTTATTTTAACGATTTTCATAATTTACTACATCTCAAATACATTACATCAGGAAAAGAGAAAATTCTAGACTCTCCTGCAGGGGTTATCCTAAGCAGTTATAATAAAAAAAATCCATCCAAGCAGTTATATATATAAATTAAAATGCGCACATCAATCACTTGGCCGTGCTCTGATTATTGGGGGCTAAGCAGCTGAAGCAGGTACCTAAAGCAGTTATACATAATTTATTAATTTTTAGCCCCCTTTTAGCAGCATTATGTGAGCACGGCCACATGCAGGAAGATAGCATTAGTATGAAAGAGCGTGCCTAACCTATGGGTATTCTAACGTCACAACCACAGTACAGAAAGAAAAACTAAAAGAAAGCAGCACAAAAACGACACAGCAGAAAAGCTACAACAGGTAGCAAAAACAACAACCAGCACACGAGTCACATGCAAAGCGTCACAACAGAGTACAAAAAAAAGTAGAGCAGAACAGCAGCCTAACCTAAAGCTAATAGTCGTGTCCTATCAAACTCATCTAAGTGTGTGAAAGCTGTGTGGTTTTGGTAGGTCCTATATGGGATAGTTTAGTTAGAGTTGTTTGTATTTTTGTTTGTTGAAAAGAGCAAAGTAAATTTTAATTAAAGTTCAGATCTTAGTGTTTTAGGGTTGATTTTAAGGATTTTGTATTTTTAATAGTTTGATTAATTATCACCTTTATTTTACACCGAGGCCGTGAGGTTTATTTC
>NW_021600863.1:0-11110 GCF_001605985.2 Dendrobium catenatum
ACCATACACAATAGACACATTCCACAACACCCCATTAGGAAACTGAACCGACCCCAACACACATTGAGATGAGCTCATCAAAAGACACCTCCCCTCTATTCCAAAGAACAAGAATTCCACCAGAAGTTCCCACAACAGGTTAATGAAAAATTCCCAATCCTCCCCAATAATTCTATTAACATCCCTCCTCTTAATAGAAGCCAATTTAGTTTCTAGCAAACTAATGAAAAAACCCCATTATCTCTTAAAATTTCTCTATAATAAAGAGAAACGTCCTTCTTGGCTCCTCTACAATTCCATAAAATAAACAAAGATATTTATGTAAGCACCAGAGATTTCTCCCCACCACTCTTACTCATCTTCAATTCACCCTTTCCAATCCTAGAAATAACTTCAACAGGTCCCAATGATTTAAGTTCATTCAAGCGTTTAGTTTTTACACTTGCAGAACTTATAGCCAAATAACTATTATCTTCAGTTAAAGCCTTAGAACAATTTCTAAAATTAGACTTTGGGTTGAAGGTTGTCCTGTAGCTTTCATCAATTTGTGGTGCGTCAACTTCAGTAGCATTCTTCACCATATGAGGCAAGCAATCAATTATTGAATCTAATACTTCTATGGCTATGATCAGCTCCTTCCCCTCCAATTCCACTTTAATATTTTTCCTCACATCCTTCAAATCATTCCCTTCTTCATCTATAGATGATTGAAGGATGAATCCACCCCGATATATCTACATCTTCCCCACCATTATTCAGATAATCAACGTCCACCTCCTGCTGCATTGATAAGATACTGAACTAGTTAACATCCAAGTGAATACTAGAATCAATCCTAGTCTCTTTATCTTTCAAGATCTCACCCACCTCAATAACCAAAGGAAACAGATTCAGCTCAGCCCGAATACCTTCATTATCTATACCATAAGTAGAATTAATATTTAAATTTTCCGTAGACTTCTTAGGACCATTTTTTGCAAAATTCTTATTCAGTCCCATATTCTTCTTCATGTTCCTGAACTTAACATATTTCTAAGGACCATATTAAAAATTATTTGATAAAGGAGCTTCATCTACCTTGCTTTTTCCATGAATATCCTCTATATGATTACTTATTCCTTCCTTAATTTGTTTACTACAATTCTCCATGCAGAAATCTAATTTATGACCAATCTTACCACTAGAAAAACATAATGAAGAAATCTTCACATACTCCACCTTTTGAAAAAAATTTCCATGTGATCCCTCAATCCCAACACCATAAGGTAATTTAGAATCCAAATTTATTCGGACACAAATCATCGCAAACTCCTTTCTCCCCCATCTAAACATGTTGCCTTCAAATAACATAGGATAACCCACCTTTGAAGTAATCTTAGCTAGATTAGTTTCATCCCAACAATGTAGTGCCAAATGCAAAAAAAGTCCAAATTGGTGATGTTAACCATTTAAAGGATTCTTGAGAGAATTGTGGTGTCCATTTATCAATCCCCACAATATGTTCCCCACATACCAAGGACCACCACTAAGAACTTCTTTCATAGCTTCATTAGATTGGAAAGAGCACAAAATCCAATCTAACAAAAGGGATGTTAAGTTAAAACCACCAAATCTAGTCCATTGATGTTTCAATTCAATACTACATAAAGGAAAAGGGATATTTTTACCAATCACTTTCACCACAAGGGAGTTTTTAAGGACTTCCACATTCTTTGCCACTTTATTTTCATCAAGCTTCACAATGATATCTTCATTCTGGTACTCTTGATCAGGAAGATTGATCTTAATATGTTGTGTTTTCACCCAAGCATTCAAATGATTCTTCTGAACAGAAATTCCTAGTTCAAAAGGAATTGAAGACAAGTTTACTTTGCTTCAACATGCACAGTTCTATTCACATCATCAGCAACTGGATTTGGAATTACTTGTTCAGAAGAATAATAATAAAAAAAAATCTCCAACCTTGGAAACCTAATTTGAAAATCTATTCATATTGAACCTAAAAGAAGATGATGAATAAGCTTCATAATCAATTGTTCTAGTTCCAACAATAACTATTGGAGATGAGGAAACATCTTTCGATTGACACTTCTTCATGTTATCACACAGATCTATAATTTCCTTTCCTTTGCCTTCAACATCAGAAATAATACAAATAGATGGCTGACATCCTTCATTAATCTTCAAAGACTTTTGTTTGAAAACATTTTTCCGATTAGATGCAGGAAATACCAGAAAATTACTTCTAAGGGCCTCTCGATTGCTTCCCATTCCAATGATCCTTCAGTGGATATGAATATTTGGACAATCGATCACTAGCGAGTGATGATCGGTGATCCTCTACCGCCATTAGAAAATTCATAATTTTAAACTTTCTCTCTCTTAAATTCTGGAAAAAGAAAAGCACATGATCCAATCGAGAATACAAATGCATTGATTTGAAAAGCCTAGAACTTGTTAATTACTAACTTCTCGAACTTTGATATTATTAATTAATATGATCTTTAAAGACTAAAGTAAGTAAACACACCTTACTTAAATAAAGGCTCTATGCATTTTCTTTATCCTTATGGATGAAGCAAATATGTCACTTAAAAGTCTAAGACTTCTTAATTATTGACTTCAGGCAGTTTAAAGTTGTTAATTAATAAGGTTCTCTAAATTTTAACATAAAAAGCTTGAACTGAGTTAAATTAAAACATAAATAAAATTGTAAAGCTACTAAAAATTAAACTTAAACTAAATACTTTGGCCTATAACCAATAAATTAAATTCATAGAAAATTTAATAACTAATTTACCTAGGATATATCTAAACCACATAGCTTAACACACATTATAATTGCTTGATAGGAAAATGAACTCTAGCCTAAGTTAGGGAGATGTGTTTATATTCTTACCTCTATTATGGTTTGATACTATTCTAGTGGGTGTGTGGTGATGTGATTATTTACTTTCATTGCACTCTATAATGCCATCTTGATTACATTCTTACACTCTATACTCTACCTTAGAATCGTCAAAAGAAGAAGAAGAATGGCTAACAATAATCTTGATCAAACATATCAAGATGAGGTATGTCAACTTTCATATGAAGAATTGTTGGTTATTTCTAAAAAAAATCATGGTTCGTATAGAAAGTTAAAGAAAATGCATACTAACCTTAACGTTGAATTTAATACTTTATAGACTAAGCATGCTAATTTAGTTAAAGAAGATTATTATTTAGATAGAGATCACATGTCCCTACTTGATGAGTTTGATACATTAAATAAGAAACATATTGAATTATCTAATACACATAATTCCTTGAAAATATCACATATTGAGTTAGAAAAGGAATATAAGAAATTGGATGAACTTACATGGGAAATAGAAAATAATGAACATCATTTAAAAGTGGAAGTTGTAGCCTATGGATATGAAAATAAAGCTCTGAAAGCAAAACACACAACACTTAAAAATAATAAACCATCATCCCCATTAGTCCAAACAAACAGCCCCTCAGTATTGCATGCATCATACAACTTTAAAAAGAGGCATCACTATCCTCATAGGTTCCCATTTCCCGGTGTTAGGTTCTTCTCTATTGGCATGCTAGGTTCTATAGCTCACACTTGTACAATTCATTTTAGGACACACCTCGTGTGGAGACCAAAGTTGCATTCATCATAGCATAACAAGCATGCATCTCATTCATGTAAGCATAAGGAGGAACCCAAACTCACTTGGGTTCCCAAATCTAACCTTTAAATGACATTATAGGGATGCTCTCATGAAAGACCTAGTGAGAGCATGTGGTACCTGGACAATGGCTGCTCGAGACATATGACTAGAGATATGAATAAGTTCATTATACTGAAAACCAGGACTAAAGGCAAGGTAACTTTAGAAGATAACACCTCCAGGAAAGTGGTGGGCTTAGGTATCATTAGAAATTCTAAAATTTTTTTATTAGTTGATGGTTTAAAGCATAATCTGTTGAGTATTAGTCTATTATATGATAAAGAATTTGACATAAAATTTCTTTCCAACAAATACTTGATTAGCTTAAATGATAAACTTATATTAGAAGGAAACTGGATAAATAATGTTTATATGTTAGATCTTAACTATATTGAAAATTTAAATTCGTTGTGATTAAAGACAATAATTGATGACTCTTAGCTACAACATAGGAAACTATGCCATGCTAACATGATAATACTTAGGAATATCACTCTAAAAATACTTAGGAATATCACTCAGAAAAACCTGGTTAGAGGCCTACCTAAGTTAGAATTCACTAAAACCCATCTATGTGATGTCTGCCAACTAAGAAAATAAGTAAAATCATCATTTCATTAAATCAAGGGTGTGAATACATCTAGGCCACTATAAATCCTTCACATGGACCTATTTGGACCCATAAGTAAAGCTAGCCTAGGTGGCAAAAATTATGGATTTGTAATTGTAGATGACTTCTCAAGATTAACTTGGATAAGATTCATAGCACATAAGAATGAGTTATTTGATGAATTTAGAACTTTCTCCACTTTGATTCATTAGAAATTAGGATACAAAATCTCAATAATCCATAGTGATCATGGTGAAGGGTTTTAAAATGAAATATTTGAATCTTTTTGTTTAGAGATAGGAATAGAGCATAACTTCTCTGCCCTTAGAACTCCTTAGCAAAATGGGATAGTTGAGAGAAAGAATAGAACCCTGGTATAAGCTGCTAGGGCAATTCTAGTTGAGTACACTCTTCTTAGAATTTTTTGGGCAAAAATAGTAAACATTGCTTGTTATGTTTTAAACAAGGTGAACATTAGGTCAAAGTTGGATAAAACATCCTATGAACTCCTTAATGGCTGAACACTTTTGCACTTGCATGTCTTTGGTTGCAAATGTTTTATCTTAATCAATGGGAAATCTCCCTTAGGAAAATTTGATCTCAAGGTTGACGAGGGTGTCTTCTTAGGTTATTCATCTGTAGGTAAGTCCTATGAATCTTTAATAAGAGGACCATGGTAGTAGAAGAGTCTACCCATATAGTATTTGATGAATTAGAAAAGTCCTTTGGACCTAAATTTGAAGAAGAAGAGGTAGAGGTCATTTAGGGAGTAGAAACCATTACCATAGGAGAAAGGCTAGAACCTCAAGAAGAATTATCTAGAGATTGGAGATATTTTTCTAGTCATCCTAAAAAAATAATAATAGGAGACCCATTAGAAGGTGTGAGAACTAGGTACGAACTTAGGAAAGAGGTTAGTCATTCAGCATTTATTTCTAGGCCCACGAGTATAGATCAAGTTTTTAGGGAATGATGTTCGGGAATTAGTCAAGAAATTTAAAGAGCAGAGTGTAGTGGGAACAAAGTGGGTCTTTAAAATAAAGGTGAATGACACAGGAACCATAGGTTGAAATAAGGAAAAACTAATAGCTAAGGGGTATAACTAAATTAAGGACATAGACTTTAAAGAAACCTTTACCCCAGTAGCTAAACTAGAAGCTATAAGGGTGCTCTTAGCCTTTGCTTGCTTCAAGGGTTTTAAATTCAATCAAATGGACATTCATAGTGCTTTTCTAAATGGGGTAATCAAATAAGATATTTATATTAAGCAACCCCCGGGATTTGAAAACTCATAATTCCCAAATCATGCATTCAAATTAAAAAAGGCACTATATGGGTTAAAGTAAGCACCCAGAGCCTGATATGAAAGACTTAACCCATTCTTACTAGTTAGAGGATTTGTTAAGGCTAGTGTAGACACCACCCTCTTCCTATAAAGGGTAAAAGATGAAATTCTCATTATTCAGATTTATGTAGATGGCATCCTATTTGAATCATTAGATAAAACCTTGTGTGATGAATTCTCAAAAATAATGAGTAATAAGTTTAAAATGAGCATGATGGGAGAGCTAAATTATTTTTTTGGTTTAGTGTGAAATAAATGGAATATTAAACATTCCTTAGCCAAACCAAATATATTAAGGATATTCTAAAAAATTATGAAATGGACAATGCTAAGGTCATGAACACTCCCATGAGTTCTACGAATCAACTAGACAAAGACCCAAATGGGAAATCAGTTGACTAGAAAAAATATAGAAGAATAACTAGATCTCACCTCGATTTAATTGCCAGTAGACTGAATATAATGTTTAGTGTGTGCCGCTGTGCCTGATTCCAAGCTGACCTTAAAGAATCTCACTTGACTGCTGTTAAGAGAATCCTTAGATATCTACTAGGCACCCCAAACCTAAGAATTTTGTATCCTAGACATAGCACCTCCTTTGAAATCTTAGGGTATTCAAATTTTGATTTTGTAGGATGTAGGTTAGATAGGAAAAGCACCTATGGAACCTATCAATTTATATGGAAATCCTTAGTTTCCTGATCCAGTAGAAAGAAAAATTGAGTAGCCCTTTCCACTGTTGAAGCAAAATATATAGCAGTAGGTTGTTGTGTTGCAAAAAAATTATGGTTAAAATAATAACTTTTAGATCTTGGATTACTCATTGGAACCATCCCAATTATGTGTGATAACACTAGTGCAATTTGTATATAACAAAAATCCATTTCAACGTTATCTAATAAAATATATACACATTAGACCTCACTTCATAAGAGATCATGTTGCCAAAGGGAGACATAGAATTACACCATATAGCTACAGGAGATCAATTGGTAGACATATTCATGAAACCACTAGCCTATGACTCCTTTAGCACCTTGAGGACAAAACTAGGTGTTATAGACATTAATGCTTCATCCAAAAAAATTTTTTTTTTTTTTATTTTTTTTTTTTTTTTAAATAAAGAAAAATTGGTCCAAGTTGTTTCTTGATCTTCACATACTTATCTCACTGAATTTCCAAAATGACTAATTTTTTGTCCCTATCGTAATGTACAATTCTCCTTCATATTGTGATGAACCTCTTTGCTTCCATTACCCTCCAATTTATTTTCACCCTGGCCTTTTCATTTAACTATGAGCTCTTCTATGAGTTCCTTACCAACCTGAGAATAAATCTAGAAAACTTGACCCTCACTTCATTTATATGCAGATGAAATATCAAAATCACCAAAGTAGACCTTGTAGAATATATCGGGCTTTCTACTGAAGGACCTCGATCCCACTCCTTCATAATAAATGAGTTTGACTGGAGTTCCATCAATATGGTTCTTAGAAATATTGCTTTTAACTAACACCAAACTTGCGTACAATCCTTAGCACAAAATTATGGTATCATCTAACACGTCCTTAGAATATCCATAATACCCAATGCTGGAAATAGAATACACGTGACCCTAATTCTGTCTATTATCACTTACCTAATTTTGTCTAATACTAGATTTGATGAAACCAATTTGAATTGATGAATATATCCACAACATGATCCAAATTCACCATCGTAGCACCCACAGGAAACTCAATTTAGCCCTAGGACATCTCGTAGGATACATTCTTCACAATAAATACCAATTGACCTATCCTAAAAAACCAGACAATGTCTCTATTTTCTATATGGATGCCTCCTTCCATATCTTGTTTCATCGGGGTCAAGAGCATGTTGAGCCAGATTTTGATGAAGAAGGATAGGCTTCCCAAGCAGGAGAACCTTTTCCACAAAGAGGACTTGCTCCACAAAGAGGACCTGCACCTTCCTACCCTCATGATGACATCATTCAACGACCAAAACAACTTGAAACTAGGATTGTCTCTCATATCTAGAAATAACGCCAGTGGCATGAGGAGGACATTTGATGGTTTGGGGAAAGATTTGCTTCGATCGATTCACATTTTGCTTCCATCCATCCCTTCTTTCATCCACCTCCACCCCCACCTGATTAGGATCCATTTTTTAACTAAGTCTTTATCTGATGTGTTTTATGTACTTTTTCTATGATAGTCCTCTTTTTGGTGATGTTAAAAGGTGGAGAAGTTTGTCTTCCTTTAGTTAGTATGTTTTCTTGTTGCATATCATATTTTTTATTATAATTTCTGACTTAAAATAAAATGCATGTTTTGGTTGATATTTTAAAGTTCTTTTATTTATGTTAATAAATAAATTAAAAGAAAGAAAAAAATATCTTTCCTATCAATAAAAATTATTTGACATCATCAAAAAGGGGTATATTGTTGCATTCCATGACCCCTAGTCTGAGATTTTGATGATGATAAATAATGTTGATTGTGTTATCTAATTATTCATTAAATATTTTGAATGTTACTCTTATTTGTGAGTACTAACTTTTCAGGGAGACCACACACTGCTCAAGATATGGAAGACTCAATACTGGGTAGAAAAGGATATGGAGTCTATAATTTTGTATTTTCTTTATTTTTTATTTCTTGAGTTTGACCAAAAACGTGTATGCAAATTGAGTAACCATGCACACACATAGAGGGAGAGTTTTTTTAAAGAAAAAAATTATTATTTTTTTGTAGATCATACTATAAAATTTTAAATCATAATATATAATACACTGTGGCTCAAAAGTTATCTTCTATGAACTAATCGTATTGTATGATAGTGATCGTACTATACAATTTATTTTCAACCCAAAACCCTACCTGCCATATTAATTTAAGCAAGTTTTTAATATTTGAATTTTGAACTAATCGTACGGTATGATCCATTCGTACCGTATGAATATTTTAATACTTGCTAAAATTTACCGCTATGATTAGTTAATTAAATCAAGGCTTAATTAATAATTGTTGATAATGCTGTACGACCCGGTTCATACCATACGATGAATTGAGGTTATTTTTGGTCATCCTGAAGATCGTACCAGACAAAAAAACTTGATTTTTGAACTAATATTATTGTACGATGCATACATTATATAGGAAGACATGAATATTTTAACTGATTATATTATACGAGTTGGATTGTACCTGATGATGAACAGAGACAGATTTTGGTCATCCAGTGCTCATCTTATATGAATAGAAGAAATATAATATATCATACTAGATGATATTTTTATCATACATTATGATGTATTGGATAATTATTTCCTGTTTGTACTCCTTCGTATTAGGACAAAAGTTGTTTGAACTGATCATACTGTATGATAGTGATCGTACTGTACAAATAGAAATGGCTAAATTGAATTTTTAGGGTTTCTTGAAGCCTGATATATATTCAATGCCTTTGCTTTTTGAATGAGAGAGAGAGAGAGAGGAAAGTGACAAAGGAAGGGAACTCTTGAGATGGAGCTTCTTGAAGAGACTTAAGAATTGTGAGAGGAAGGAGAAGGTGAGTTTGTGAGGGAGAAGGAGTGTGAGGGGATCACACGGTTTCTCCAAGCCTACTTCATGCTTGCTCCTTCTATGGCCCGGGTAAATCTTGTGGGAGCTCTCTAGGGGGAGAGCCTTCAAGATCAACATCCTAAAAGGTCCTCTGCCTTCTCCAGGAGGGAGGAAAATGAGAAGGTCCACTGCCATCACTGGGAGGGTGACATAGCGTCCGACACTCCACCACATCGAGGAAGGTGAAAGTGAGTTGGTGTAAAGGCTTCTCCTCCTTGCTGTGGGAGC
This sequence comes from Dendrobium catenatum, assembly GCF_001605985.2. Lineage (NCBI taxonomy): Eukaryota > Viridiplantae > Streptophyta > Magnoliopsida > Asparagales > Orchidaceae > Dendrobium > Dendrobium catenatum. The sequence goes on from NW_021600863.1 coordinate 9,535, forward strand.
AGAAGGAAAAATTACTTTTGAGTAGTGCAAATCATGAAGTGGAGGACTCCAGGGAGTGGATGTAGGTCAAGTGACCAAACAACTATAAAACTTATTGTGTGCTTTCGCATTTTATTTTTCTTGTAATTAACATCGCTATAACTTCTTGGTGAGAATTTGATTTTAGTATTTTGTTGTGTGATTTAAAATTTAAACACCATAGTTGCAATCATCTTTTAATAACTAGCTTTCGTTTCTAATTAGTTAAATCATTTTTATAAATTTGTGAAAATAAATAGAACTCCTATTAAGGCTTTGATTTTTTATTTTAAAAAAATATTAATTCACCCCCCTTCTTGGCTCATCCCGTACTTTCATTTTTCACCATTTATGAGTATTTTCTATATCAAAATAGCTAAAATAATATATTTTTTACTAAAATTCAAATACAATTCATAGTACATAATTTACACATAACAAATTCTCCCCAGCTTAAACTCTTCCTTATCCTCAAGCAATAAAAAAATTATCCCATTTTGATTAATTTAATAACCAAAGTAAAACTTGATAATATAAAATTACTAAAATGTAGTAGAATACATCACACTTTAGAAGTAATTTGGAATGAACAAAGTTATAATTCTAATTTAAAAAGTCCTTAACAATTATCCTAATTAGTCACCCTTGCCATCACTTTTTTGAATTTATATGTTTTGAATATAACTTTGACAATTGAATCTTGAAATGAATAAGGTTGCTTAAAGATTAAATATGTTTGTAGTTAAATTAAAATTTTATTAGTTCACCATCACATATACAAGTTTTCTTACTTAATCTTGTGTAACTTTAAGTATAAGATTATTATTGGTTTTTAAACTTTTAATTGATACCAATTTTTTAATTTACTCTTATTCTTTTCTTTCTTTTCTCCAAATATTTATTCTAGAACTCTTTTCTATTTTCTTTTCTTTTCATTTTGATGGGGTACATAATTAATTATTTTCAATATTAGTTTTTCATATATCCTCTTGAAATTTTACTTATTTTAATATAAGGATTTAATAAGATAACTAGTTCCAATTTTTAGCTACTTAATTTCCAATTTTAAGCTACCCATAAATATTATTTAGTCTTGATGATTCATCTTTCAATTCAAAGTTCAAAGTATTAATGTATAATATATAAATTCAAGAAAAGTTAATAGCTTAAATGATCTAAAATAGTTAATTATTAAATTTTTCAAACTATGAATTATAATGCAGTATTCTTTCAAACTATAATCTAGAGTTTTATTATATAATTTTTAATTATCCTTTTTAACTTGGCTAAATAAATAATCAAAAAGTACATACGTTAATAGAAGATAATGTAAAAAGATTTAAGCACAAGGAGAATAAAATCAAATGTAAATACAAACTTATGGTAACTATAATTAATAACACTTGTAAATGATAAAAAAGGCATATAATATGTTATACACTAACAATAAGATAACTAGTGCTTAAGTTACCACTCTACTATCACTTCCAAGATAACCCTAACAGTCATCACAAGAAACTACAATCATCAAATTAAGAAACGAAAAAGAAAAAAAGAA
>NW_021600863.1:11199-20469 GCF_001605985.2 Dendrobium catenatum
CCTTGAAGGACTCTCACATAGTTAGAGAGTAAAAGAAAATTGACAAAAATTATTATTTTTTAAATTAATAAGCGCTATAATTTTTGACACGTAGAAGCGAAGTAATGCTAATCTCAGTGCTACAGTGAAGTTTTATTATTTTTTTATTAGTTTTTTTAACAAAAAAACTAATGATCAAATTTATAAATATAAAACTATATCAATCTACAAAGCACACATGAACATAAACATTGGTTGCCTCCCAAATAGCGCTAAGTTTATAATCTTCAGCCAAAATTGCCTACATTTAATAATTTGGTTCAGCTACATCACTACCACTCCTCAACTATTTTTATTAGGATCTTTTACTTTCTCCTTAGGATTAACTTCAATATTACTAAACAATGATCTAAGATGTATAATACTAAATGAGATTGCAAGATATCCTAATTGAGTTTCCAAATTTTAATAGAATAAGCTTGACTTTACCATGGAGTTCCTAACTAATTCAGTATCTCTTTCAAATATGACTTTCTATTTCCAAACTTATTATTTTGATTAAATCTAAGAGAATAAGAAGGGATAGGATTAATAACAGGCCATTGAGGATTATTTCATTTTTTACATTGATTATTTTGACCAAAATTTCATTGATTATTACCACCAATATTATTTGACTAATTAAAATTAGGATGGTTCATATTACCTGGATTATAGGTATTGGAATAGGAATTATTTTGTCTTTCGATTAAATTCATATTTTTAAGGCCATATACACTATAATCTAGATCATGATCTAAAATTAAATTTTATTTTGATAACTTCTTAGAAATTATTGTAACTTGTGCAGTCATAATTAACAAAGTACTTGATTCATAAACTATGGCTATTCTCTTAAGAGTTACATAATTTTTAGGCCACTAAAAATTATTAGTAGTAATTTCCTTTATTAGTTTAAATGCTCTCTCAATTGGCTTAAACATTAAAGATCCTCTACCTATAACATCTATGATTGACCTTAGAGATCCTACTAATTCAATATAAAAGGTTTGAATAACCAATCAATCAGGTAAGGCATAGCAATGGCTTTTCATAAATATTTCGTTAAATCTCTCCCAACTTTCATAAATTGATTCTCCTTCAAATCGGGTAAAAGATGTGATACAATTTCTAAGTTTGACAATTTTTTAAAGTGGGAAATATTTAGCTAAAAACTTATGAGCCAACTCCTTCTAAGGGGTTATAGAGCTTGGAGGTAAAGAATTCAATCATATCTTAGTTTTATCATTTAATGAAAATGGAAACACTATAAGCCTGATTGGATCATCACTAACACCATTATACTTAAATATTGCATATATTTCTAAGAAACTGGCTAAGCATAAATTCAAATCTTCAACAGGAGTTTCTCCAAACTAAAAATTTTAACCATCAAAATTATGGCATATTTTAATTCAAAATTATTAGCATGTATAGTAGGTCTACTAATACTCTCATGGATTTTATCTACCATGGGGTTAGCATACTCTCTAAGAGGTATAAAATAATCCTGATCTAGCATTGGATTTGACATCTCTTAAATATTCTTTGTTTCTAAAAATTTTAAAGCGTCTGAGAATCAAATAATAAAGGTTCTTTTCTAGATCTATAAAGCATACAATAATAAATAATATTAATTTTTGCAAATTCTAATTTTATTATTTAATTAATTACGTAGAAAGATCTACTTATATATTTTATTTAATTTCTTTAATTATTGATTTTATAATTTTTGGTTGCATGCTTTATAACCATAGAAAGAAACTTTTATTATTTGATCCATAAATTGAGAGAATCCTTTCTAAAATTTGAAAAGCTAAATTTTTTTTGAAAATGACTGAACTTGGGTTGTATCAAAATCATTATAGACCTCTTAAGGACTATGCAAACCCTTTAGTAGATGAAATTCATTAGATAATAAATATACCAAAAATCCAAGCTAATAACTTTGAATTAAAACTTGCTCATTATTCAAATGGTTGAAAACTCTCAGTTTGTGGGAACTCAAATAGAAGATCCCAATTTATATTTAGCTTGTTCTATAGAAATTTATGCAACATTTAGGTATAATAGTGTTAGTGATGATGTTATTAGACTTAGATTATTTTCCTATTCTCTAAGAGATAAGGCTAAGATGTGGTTGAATTCTTTATCCCTAGGCTCCATAAATACTTGGAATGAGTTAGCTCATAGGTTTCTTGCTAAGTATTTCTCACTTTAAAAAACTATCAAACGTAGAAATGATATAACTTCTTTTACAAAGTTTGAAGGATAATCCATTTATGAAAGTTGGGAAAGATTTAAGGAACTGCTTAGAAAATGCCCTAGCCATGCTTTACCTGATTGGTTGGTTATTTAAATATTTTATAATGGATTAATAAGATCTCATAGAGCCATAATTATTATTGTAGCTAGAGGATCATTAATGTCTAAGCCATTTGAGTTACATATTATTTAATAGAGGAAATGACTACTAAATTTTTATTTTAGTCTGTTAATAGAGTAAATCCTAAGAAAGTAACAAGAATGTATGAATCTGATACTTTATCAATCTTGAATGCACAAGTTGTAGCAATTTCTAAAAAATTGAATACAATAAGAGTAAATTCTAAATTAGGAACTAAATCATTGGAGGGTTAAAATTTAATTGAAATTAGTAATGTGCAAGGAATTGAAAACTATTAATTTAATTAGAAGAAAAAATAATCCCTAGTCAAATACATATAATATAGGTTGCAGTAACCATCCTAATTTTAATTAGTCAAATAATGTAGGTGATAACAATTAATGGAATAATGGTCAGAATAATCAAAGAGTAAATTGGAATAAACCTCAAGAACCCGCTGTTAATCTTGGACTTATATATCCTCTAGGATTTAATCAAAGAAATAAATTTAGAAATTAAAAACTAGCATTATAAGATGTAGTATTGTAGTTAGGAAATTAGTTGCAAAATTAAGCTTCTTTTATTAAAAATTTAGAAACCCAATTAAGTTAGCATGCAATTTTAGTCAATAGTAGGCCTCTTGGATCTTTACCTTGTAATACTGAAGTTAACAAATGAGAAAAAGAAATAGATCTTAGTGGAAGTTATTTGAAGAATGGAAATAATGTACCCCAGCTAAATTGAAAAATCTATGCAAGTCTTACTATAGACTAGGAACTTGGCACTATGTGGGAGGCACCCTAGCTCATAGATTAGTTGTGTTAGGTAGAGATTATTAGTTTTAATAATAATAATCATTAGAGTTTGCTTAAAAAAAACTTTAGATAAGAAAATAAACCACAACACTGAGCTTAGTATCATAGCACTTTTTCGTGATGTATATATTTTAAATTTAAAATTTGGCTCCCCAAAACTAGTTAAAACTATTAAAAAGATAAGTTGAAAGTATTATTTTCTATCCTTGACTGATCATTTGATGTAAATTATTGTTGAGTACTCTCCTTTCATTCTTGAAACTTAAAATCCATGGATGTGAAGAAAAGAATGCATTCTCCCTCTAGGAATAGAAGTGAAAAGCAATTGAAAAATGATAATTCATTTTCTCTTCTAAACCTCCATAGCTTTATTATTATTAATAAACTTCATTAATTTGAAAATGAAGATCAAGAAGACACAAAAAATATATAATGAATAACTAAAGAAGATGCATGTATGTGAAGTTCTTGATCATAAATTTTATGCGGGTTAAGATGTCATATTGTTTGATCATAAAAAGAAGTTTTTCCATGGAAAACTTAAATATGCATGGTTTGTCCCTTACACTATTATTAGAATATATCTTAATGGTGCCATAATGATGACACATAAGAAGATTTTTTACCTTTTTAAGGTTAAGGGGCATAGATTGAAACCTTATGGATTAGAAGAATAAGAAAGTCTTCATTTTTCTATGTGCCTAGTTTTAGAAAGGGTGAGGACAGATATAAGTAATCTTTATTTTATTTATGTATTTTAAAGGAGAATTTAGATATACTAAGAATGGTCATGTTCTTGGAGATATGCCTATGAGAGCCATTGTTGTATGTGATGATGCCTTAAAGCACTAGTTATCCTATGTTTGTGTTATTATTTTATATCAAATATTTGATGTATTGTTAACACTCATATTAAACTATGTGTTTGTTTATATTTATATTTATATTATATTATATTCTCCTTAAACTTAAATTTTTTCATCATTTCAATTAATATTTATGCATTTTGATTATTTCACTAACCTTAATAAAAATTATAAATAAAAATTATGTAAAATTTGGATAATAATAAAACCCATGATTATAGTTTAAATGAACATTTTTTATACTTCTTAGATTGGGAAAACTAAAAAATTATCAAACTTAGATCATTTAAGTTTTTGACTTAACTAGAATTTATAAGTTATATTTTTATACATTGATCTAATAAAATCCTAGATCAAAGTTTAAATGAACATTGTTTTACACTTCATAGATTGGGAAAACTGAAAATTAGCTAACTTAGATCATTTAAGTTATTGACTTAACCGAATTTATAAGATTTTTTTTTATACATTTATCTATGAATTGAAGATGAATTGTTAAAGTTAACTAATATATAAATATATATGAGTAGAATAAAATTAAAAATCTTAAAGAAAATCAAATTTTGAATTAGTAAACTTATTAAATCCATACAATAATATCATTAAGATTATAAAAGATGATAAACAAAACTGAAACTCAAAATCATTAACTATATACTCACAAAAATAAAAAAAAGAAAACAAACTTGAAAAATTTTCTATAAAGAAAAGAAATAAAGAAAATGAAAATGAGTACATTCAAAAATTAGTATAAATTAAAAGCTTAGATCTGACTATAATCTTATACTAAAATTCATAAAGAAAGAGAGAACTAATATGAATAATGGTGAACTAATGAAAATTCAATTTTAACAACATTAACATCTAATCTTTAATCTACATTATTCTATTAAAAATTTAGTAGTCATTGATTATCTTTAAAACAAGTAAATTCTAATTAAGCAATGATAAGAATGACTGATTAGTATAAATATTAGTATTTTCCAAACTAGAATTATAACTTTGTTCATTTTCATTACTTCTAGATTGTCATATATTATCCTATATTTTAGTAGTTTTAAATTATCAAATTGTACATTGGTTATTTAATTAAGAAGAATAGCATAATTTTTATTTGCTTGAGGATAAGTATGAGTTCCAGCTAGAAGACTTTGATAAGTGTAAATTATATTATATTTTTATATGTATTTTTATCTGTTTAAAAATGTTGCTTTAATTATTTGTGCAGAGGAAAAATTCAGAATTGGTAGAAAATCAAAAGTAGAGTGCAACGCTGTGGTGTCCAATAATTCTACACAGCAGCACCATCATCCACACCACTGAGGCGCCATACTTAGACATGGAAGCACCGTGTTCACTGTGTTCAAGCAATGCGACAGTACAATCTATTACGCCTTAGTGCCAAATCTTCTATAAAGTGACATATGTGGACCTCCAAAAGGACACCGCTATGGCTACAGGATTGCAGGGGGGTATACGACCACACCTACCCCGAGAGATAGAGACAAACATAGGCCTTCGTACTCCTCATAAACGGGCCAATTGATGGGCAGATTAGATCGTGCATACGACTAACCATTGATAATAGAGGCTCATGCCAGCGCACCCCAATGGGTAGTATTATACATGACCTGATTGAAATAATGGGTTTCCCCCCACCCGATACATCATCTCGCAGTAGGGTTTATTAGATGGTGGAATTCAATTTCCCACGAGCGTAAGCCCCCATGGTTAATTACATCTTAGGCTGGAGGCCAATAAGACTCTTGATTAAGGATCATATATTATCCTTTCCAAAATGAGATTGGCATATAGGGTTTAGACTAAGAAGTCCTACTCAAAGGGAAAGAAACGTTCAGGTGGCTAAGTCAACATGCATGGTTCATACTATCATCTGGAGGGACTAGGGTAGTGCAAAGAAATTGGAGAAAAGAAACCAAGCTCTCTAAGCAATCTAGAGAGAAAGATGGAGGTGGCGCATCATGTGACGTGGATAGGTAGGACTTATAGCTTCAGAAGGGAAGGAGACTTACCTTCCATTTAGGCATACTATAAGATCGGATGTAGTAGCCTTAAATCCTAAATCTAAGTTGGGTTTAGTGTTCTACGAACAACACGAACACTTGTGTCCTAATTAATGCACCTGGGCGTATATCTTGCCTGGAAAGGAAAGCTAGCTAACCACCTAAGCGTATAAAATCCATGTTGTCCAATCTTTATGAAAGATGGATGGGTGGGTAAATTTTGAAAGTAGGGCTGACATCTAGAGAGTTTTCCTAAATGGCCATGGACTTATGTTGGGTGAATGCTCCTAGAGCTAATACAATTAAAATTTAATTTAGTTAGTTTCTAATGCAATGCATGCTGGTTCAGGTATCAAAATCATGTATGCTTTAGACTTTAAAATAGGCTTACATAAAAATAATTTTTAGAAAGGGCTGGGCCTCCCTATGTCCAGCACGTCATCCTTATAAGCTAGATTATTGGGACTCTACTCGCAGGCGGGGAGGTATCTTATAATAAGGAAAGAATAATACAACATTATGTATGTGACCCCAGATGATTCTGGTAGTTTCCTAGATCATTAAGTTTCTATATTGCTTAATGCTTAAAAATATATGCCATTAGTTATGAGTAGAAAAGTTTTTATCCTAAAGAGCCTAGTGAAAATCAGGCCACACACATGCAAGAAAGAAACAAAAAAAAAGCAGGTGATTTCTACTGCGTAAATATTGTAAACATGTCAATATAGATAAAACCAAGCAAAGTAAAAGAGAAAGTCTAAAGTCCACAGTAAGTGTCGTATAAGTACAATCCAGGGTCTACAGAAAAGTAACGGTGGCCATGCTCTACCGATAACAACCTAGATTCTAATCTTAGAGAATGACGCAAGTCCTAAAAGCTAGGCATTTTGTCTTCAAGTGTTCATCTTCTAGTGGATCGTCTCTCCTCTGAATCATCTCCTTTGGAACATCATCTTTTAGATTCTTCTATGGATCATCTCTAGGTTCTTCTATGGATCGTCCTCCCGAGGAGTACCCAAATGACTAAGAAATTCTCTCATAAAGGGGCCTTTCTTATAGCTTTGGGTACTTAAGTGTTTGAAATGCCAGACTTTCACAACTCATTATTTATTACAACTTACAAAATTATATTATATTTAGAAAATAGAAAATCTATACCCAGACTCCTGCATGGTTATCCTAAAAAAAAATCATCTCAAGCAATTTATATCACATCACAAGCAGTTTACATTTATGTAGAAAAAAAACACACTTGGCCATACTCTTGATTATTTTTTAGGGCTAAGCAGTCTTCGAAGCACCTGTAGCAGTTATTATTAATGATTTATATTTAGCCCTCATTTATTTAGGGGGGCTGAGTGAATTCGGATGCACCTACACAAAACATTATTAGAAATCATGACATTTGCCACCCTTTTATTAAGTGCTACATAAGCATGGAAACCTGTAGAAAAAATAAAATATAATCCCTAACATAAAGGGTAGATCTAACGCATAATCATCCACAGAGAGAAGGAAGTAAATGGCAATACGAAAATAAAATAAACACTCACATCAATCAAAATAACCAATACACGTGTCACATGCAAGAGTGATCACAACACAGAAAAGCACAAAAAGAAAAGCATCAGTCTAACCTAAGTCTAGAAGTGGTTCCCTAGCAAACGATTATACGTGTGTGTAAGGCTTGTGTGATTTTGGATAGGTTTTATGTAGGATGATTTCGTTTGGGTTGCCTAAGGTTGGAATTTGTTGACGGCCAGAAAAAGAAACTTTAATTAAAGTTTAAATATTAAAGAATTAAGATCTATTTTAGTTAATTTATTTTTTTGATCACTCTTCAATACTTAGGGTAATGATATTTGAGGTTCAAATTGAATTATCCAATTTTGGAAAGTCCTCGGTCCTCCTAGGTGCTTGGTTGAGGGGGTCCAAATGGTCACGATAGGAAAAACACTAGGTTTGGGGCTCCTAACATTTTAGGTAAATAATAGGGCTTAAGATGAGTAGTTAGATAGGTAGCTTGATGGATTTAGAGTTTCCTATGCAAAGTTATGAATTTTAGAGGTTTTGGGCCCTAGCCTATATGTTACGGTTGACCAAAAAGTTGATTTTTAAATTTAAGTTGGTTTCAAGAATCCTAATATTTTTAATAAATACTAGACCCTAATTGGAGTTGAATGCAATTGTTTTTGTATAATTTGAAATTTTTTATAATTAGTTATGAATTTCTAAAGTTTGTATATTTATTGAATTATTTAAATTATCTAATTAAGGGGTGATTTTATGATTTTAACCCAAATCAGCTCCAAACTAATTGGAATCACCCCCAAAGATCATAAATGATCTAAGAAGGTGTTTCTAAGTGTTTGGGGAAAATTTAAAATTTTAAATAATTTTTAATTATCTCATAGGGGTAAAAAGGTAATTTCTAATTAAGGTTAAGTTAAGGGTCAAATTAGGGTCAAACTAAGGGTCCCTAATTATCTAAGGTTAAGCACTAAATTCTAAATAATTCAAGCTATTATGGGTATTTGTTGGAGTTGAAATGGATTTATTACAATTTTTAGAAGGTATCGGGTCCTAATTAACCGGTAAATTAGGGTTAGTTAATTGGAAGGTCTAAAAGTTTCTAAAAATTCCTAGAAAATTTTGGGTAGTTTGAGATGTCACTAAGTTTAAAATTTGTGGTTTTCATGTCAATCAATGATCTATTATAACTCCTAAAAAATTTCTAAGTTCATTTGACGAGTCCTTAATTTTTATTCTTAGGGTGTCACTACATTGTAGGGATTTAAAATGAAGTTTTGAGCTAACCCTTGGGGTAACAATGCAAGAAATATACAAAAATAATAAACACACCATATCCTTAGACCTAGGAGAGCCTAAACTAGGTGCTCGTGCATCCTACACATACAATATATAATAAAAGAAAAGTAAGTGCGCTTAACAAAGTGGTTAGTGAATGATTGGGATTCAATCATTAACTAATCTACTCCCCCATGATTGCTCTTCACATGCACAATCTATGTTTAAAATTTCATAAATAGTGGATCTCCCACAATTAGGATTAATTATAAGCAGTTTAAAAATAGTTTTAAAATACTTATAAATATATAAATTTTAAAAAATAGGGTAATTAAAAATACATCAATTTATCA
>NW_021600863.1:20933-50143 GCF_001605985.2 Dendrobium catenatum
TTATAATAATAATAATTGTAAGATCCTCCACTAATAAAGCCTAAAGAGACTATTTAAAACCCTAGACCTAATACGAACAGTTAGGATTCAATCAAAGCATGATTAGGAGGGAAAAACTCATGCCCTAGCCGTGATTTTGAAATTTGGAATCCAAAGAATCAATTAGAGCCTTAAATGGCTTTTAATTGGGCTTTAATAGGTCATCTTGACCTATTTAAGACTTGGGTTGACAAAGTTAATGGTTGACCTGGTCAACCCAATCAAGTAGGTCAAAGGGGATGTGGGTTTGAGCCAAGCCAAGGTTTTAAAGCATTCAAAATTGATTTTAGGCCTAAAGAGTCCAAATGGGTTAAACCATGTCGACTTGGTCAACCAGGTTAACCCAGGCCAAGGATCTGGGCCTAATGGATTAGGTTTGACCCATTGAGTCCATTGAAGGTGAGAATTGAGCTATGAAGATTTAAATTGGGTTTGAAATCAAGTAGAAAGAATTTGGGTCAATTTGGGTCAACCCAGGTTGACCTAAGACTTAGGTCTGGGCTCAACATACTAGGCTTGACTCCCTGAACCCATTGGGAAGGGTTCTGGGATCTATCCTGGTCAAATTTAACCGGGTCAAATCTTTGACCTAGGTTTGAGGGAAAAACATGTCAACAAATGGACCCCCAATAGGAGTAGCGAACAAACTAGTGAACCGCTCGTGTTGGCGTTGATCGAATGTGACAAAGAGACTGAAGTAAAGAGCACAAGTGAAAGGGTATCAAAAAGGTGGAAGAAAGTAGGGAGCTCTGCTCCTGGCCTTGCCCTATAGTGAGGGAAGAGCCTGGAAGAGAAGTAATAGTAGCAGTACACAAGTGAGATGTCACTAAATGATGAACCAGTAATGGGTTTTTCCCCTGACCTTACCCTATACCAAAGGTAGCACTAAAGAAAGTAGAGCTCACCAAAAGGTGAGAAAGTAGTGGGATCCTCTCCTGGCCTTGTTCTATAGCGAGGGCAGAGTCGAGGAAAGGATCTAAGTAAACTAGAGCTCACCTAAAGGTGAGAAAGTAAGGAGGGTTTCCCTCTTTGCCTTATCCTACAGCGAGGATAGAGACAAAGAGAGGACCAGAAGTAAAGTAGTAAAAGAAAACTACTATCTGCTTGACCATATCGAAAGAGCAGAATATAAGGTGAAAGAAGTGGTGAGGAATGCCTCCTAAGGGCTCTATCATGCTCTCTCAACCAGGTAAACTGAAACCAACTATCTTCTTGATTGTATCGATCAACAAGACATAAGATAAAAGAATCTCATATCCTCCTGATCCTTTTGGAACAGTGGATTGGGGTGATTCTATAATTGCCTTACTATATCAAAACAGCAAATAAAGGAGTCATGAAATTTAGTGCTTGCCTTAACACAACAGGACACTCAGGGTAAAAGATGGTGAGGAATGCCTCCCAGGGACTCTGTCGGGCTCTCTCAATCAGGTAAGTAAATCCAACTATCTGTCTGACTATATCGAAGAAGCAAGATAGAAGGCAAAATAGATCTCGTCTCATCCTGATCCTTTCGGAATAGTGGATTCGGGTGACTCAACACATCTGCTTGACCTCAGCGAAAGTGAATAAGACACAAAATTGGAAGCTTGCCTAGTCTTTAACATTACATCCAAAGTAAAGGGGCGGTGAGGAATGCCTTCCAGGGACTCTATCGGGCTCTCTCAACCTGGTAAGTAAAGCCAACTATCTTCCTAACTATATTGGAACATCAAGATAGAATGCAAAAAGGACCCCATCTCCTCCTGATCCTTTCAGAATAGTGGATTGGGGTGACTCAACACTTATGTCTGACCTTAACAAAAGTGAATAAGTCATGAAATGGAAGCCTGCCTAGTCTTTAACAGGACATCCGAAGTAAAGGTGTGGTGAGAAATGCCTCCTAGGGACTCTGTCGGGCTCTCTCAAAAAAAAAAAAAGCAAAACCAACTACCAGTCTAATCGTATTGGGATAGCAAGGTAGAAGGCGAAAGGATCCCGTCTCCTCCTGATCCTTTTAGAATAGTGGATAGGGTGACTAAACACTTTTGCCTGACCTCAGCAAAAGTGAATAAGCCACAAAATGGAAGCCTGTCTAGTCTTTAATAGGACATTCGAAGTAAAGAGGTGGTGAGGAATTCCTCACAGGGACTCAATCTGGCTCTCTCAACAAGAAAAGTAAAACTAACTACCAGTCTGACCGTATCAGGACAGTATGGTAAAAGGTTAAAGGATTCCGTCTCCTCCTGATCCTTTCGGAATAGTGGATTGGGGTGACTCAACACTTCTACCTGACCTCAGCAAAAGTGAATAAGCCATAAAATTGGAAGCCTGCCTAGTCTTTAACATGACATCCAGAGTAAAAAGAGTGGTGAGGAATGCCTCCCAGGGATTCTGTCTGGCTCTCTCAACCAGGTAAGCTTAAAAATTTGCTCAACCAGCTTGGTCTCCCAAAAGAGGAAGGGCTCGATTCTCATTCAGCCATTTCAATTAAGTGAATAAAGAGTCAGGATCTGATGCCTACCTGATCACAACAGGATAATCAGAAAGAAAAGGGTGGTGAGGAATGCCTTCCGGAGGCTCTGTTAGGCTCTCTCAACTAAGTAAGTAAATCAACTACCTGTCTATTGATATCAGAATAAAATGATAGAAGATGGAAGCCATCTCAACATCAACCTAACACAGATCTTATGTAGGGATATGAGGGAGAAAGAAAAGATATGTGAAAGAATTGTAAGGGTAGAGTTATCTAAGGAATCCTAAGCTAGCGTTTTGGTAACCACATGATAGAGGATAAATCATTGTGGCCATGAGTATCCAAATGTCATCAAGATCTCTTAGGGAACCCTAACCCTACACAAAAGGTGAGGAGAATATCAGCATGATGTCTCATAAGAAAGCTGGAAGAAATAGAGCATCAGTAGAGTGTGCAAAGGAGCAATCTCATTCCAAGGAAGTAAGAAGAACTGAAGTAGCGAGGGGTCACCTCTGCTACAAAAAATAGGACTAAGCCTAGTAGAAATAATCATCAAAGGAGATACAATGGTAAACCCATACCAACTGATGGGGACCCTATAAGAAGTGGAAACAACATCAACACATTCAAAGGACCTCTCCAGCAACTAGGAGTCAGGTCTCAATGGGAAAAAAGTGGTAGAAGGAAGTGCATAGCTGACTTTCTACTAGAAAATCAAAGCTCAAGAAAATAGGACCTAGGGTATGATGCTCCATATCACCGACTGGGAAAGAGAGGATTGGAGTAGTAAGGAGACCACTCACCACTAAAGAAAATAACTCTAAATACAATAAATAATCATCTGAAGTTCACAATGGTAATGCCCACACAAACTAGTGGGACCTTATGGGAAGGGAAAGTGACCCTGACACATTCATATGACTATTCTGGCGATTGATCCTAGTGTATGAATGATAGGATGATAGGTCACGAAAAGGAGCAGGAGAATTAATCTTCTGCTAAAAAAATCAAAGTTCTAAAAGCAGTGATGTTAACATCCAAGATAGGATATACTACATCACAGCTAAGAAAACATCTCTAGATAGTAAGGGGACACACTTACTACCTGAGGATTGTAATCATGAATAGAATTGAATAAAGCTCAAAGGGTCAATGAGGTAACACCTACCCTAACCAGGTAGGACCCAGTTGGGAGTAAAAGCAACACTATTATATTTATAGGACTACTCTACCAGCTAAGAGTAGGGTATAAATAGTGAAATAGATTGGTAAAGAAACTAAGGAGCTGATCTTCTACTAGAAAATCAAAATTCTTGAGGATGTGATGCTAACATCTGAAAGAAGATGTACCATATCACAACTAAGGGAATAACCTGAGGTGACAAGAGAGCATATTTTCCACCTAGTATAGTGATTATGAGTAAGATCAATGATCATTAAATGGTCATAATGGTAACACCTACCCTAACTGGATAGGACCCTATAAGGAGTAAAAGTGACACTACCAAATTCATAGGACCACTCTGGCAGCTCAGAGTAATGTATGAATGAGAGAATAGGCAGTCAAAAGAGGGCAGAAGGGGGTTGATCTTTCCTCAAAAAGACCCAAACCCATAAGGTAGTGATGCCGACACCTAAGGCTTGATGTATCACATCACTAACTAAAAACAATTTGAATCATAGAGGTTTATGACCAACTAAGTGTAGACTCATCCTTGAAGCAATTATCAAAGTGCTTCAAAGGAGAAGAAAGAAGGATTTCTGGGGAATTTGTGCTCTTAGAGAGTATTACCGAGTTCCTCCTGTGATAAGGGCAACCAGTTTTGCTCTACTAAGAGTTTCCCTCATTTTTATCATATGTATTTTTTTTCATAAGAGAGGGAACTGTGAATGGCTTTGGTAACCCAGGCCATGTTCGCCACATGAACAAAACTGGGTAAAGAGATTATACAGGATCTTGTAAAGAAGCAAATCATTAATTTTGATAATCCAGACCACATCAAACTCATGTGAATGAACTGGGGAGTACAATTATAATAAAATTGATATACGACTAAAATCAAAGTTAAGATAGAGGATGAATCATTACCACTCATAACTAACATAGGATGGTATGGACCCAGTACCCTATCTCCAAAGGGTCTAAACTAAAGACTACGACATCCTCGATAACATTCAACTCGTATGAATGGACTGAGGGCTACAATTATCAGGTCAGGACTGATAGGAAGAAGAGACTCGCTTAGGAATAGTGGATCACTATCATCACATATGACTGATATAGGTGTGTGTGGATCTAGTATCACATCTCAATAAGAGGTTTTGAATCTACTGGTTTTGATATCCCAGACCATACTTGGGGTGGCTAAGTGAAACTGGGCAATACAAATATAAGCACTAATATCCCTACAGCATATTAGCGTATCAACTTCAAGGACTACCTTATACCTTTCAAGGCAAACATCATTTGGTAGAGGACAAGTCATCGTGGCCACAGAGACTGCCAAAAAGCAAGAGGGATCCTTTTAGGAGCTACATATACAGATATATAATTGCAGGATGTAGGGGGTCCTCCTGCTACATACAAAACTCAAGCATAGTACTTTTTTAGGTGTTGCCCGTTATTGACAGGCATGGGGTAAACCCCATTTGCATCAATGAGTAGGTAGGCACCACCTTCATATACTTGCTCTACAGTGAAGGGGCCTTCCCAAATAGGCTAAAACTTAGCACCTCAACGCCAACATAAAATGATAGGCCTACGCAAAATAAGAACTAACTCGCCTACCCGGAAAGCACAGGGTCTAACAAGGCGATCGTGGAACCGGACCATTTGGACGTGGTATAGCTTAAGGTTTTGATAAGCCTCTAAACCATCAAGCTCTTCTAACCTTAGTCAGACATTATCTTCACCATATAGATTATGACTAACTGCTACACGTAGTGAGGGGAGCTCGACCTCAAGTGGGAGGATTGCTTCAACCCTAAAAGCTAAAGCATATGGGGTGGATTAGGTAGGAGTATGATAGGTAGTCCTATAAGCCCATAATACCTCAGGTAACTTATCATGCTACTCTCTTTTATTTTCAATAAAGGTTTTCTTATTAGTTGTATAAGAGATTTATTAAATGTCTCCGTCAAGCCATTGGCTTTGGGATAGTAAATCGAGGAGTATCGCCAATTAATGTTATGGCGGCTGGCAAATCTGACAATTTTGGTGCTTCTAAACGACGGGTCATTATCAGAGATTATACAGTGCGAAACACCAAAGTGATAAACAATGTTATCACAGAAGAAGTGCATCACATCTTCTGATTTAACTTTCTTAAGTGGGACAGCTTTTACCCATTTAGAGAAGTAATCAGTGGTGGCTAAAATGAACCTATGACCCTTAGAAGAAGGAGGGTCTATAGGATCCATTACATCTATTCCCTAGCCCTCAAATGGCCAAAATGATACAGTATGGTGCAATGGATTAGGGGGTTGGTGAATCACCGTGCTATGAATTTACCACTGGTGGAAGCTTATAATGTGCTCCATATAATCATGGATCATGGTCGGCCAGTAGTATCCAAGGCATTAAATTCTACCTACCATTTTGGGTTTGAACTGATGGGCACCATAAAGCCCTTCATATATCTCACCCATGACCTTATGAGCCTCTTCTTTATTAAGGCAATGCAACCATATTTGGTCAAAAGAGTGCCGATACAAAGTGTCATTTACGTAGGTGAATGATAGAGATCTCTTTCTAATTTGAGTGATGAGAGATCTATCATCTGGAAGCCTACCATATTTTAAGTATTCTATGAAGGGCTCTCTCCAACTTGACTCCTCATCAACAGCGAACACTATGAGGGTTTGATCGAGAGAAGACAAATCTGTGGGGCATAGAGTTTGATGATACTGGATAATAATAGACATAGGGTTTCTAGTAGGGTCAGGTAATTCTTTTGCTAACTTGGACAAGGCATCTACTTTTCCATTTTTAGATCTAGGGATCTTGGCTAAAGTTACTTATGGTATTAAGCACAAGAGCTCCATTACTTTACTATGATATGAAAGAGATCAGGCTTAAGAACTTTGTAGACTCCAGCTAATTAATTTAGTATTATTTGGGAGTCTCCAAAGATTTTTACCCGCATAATGTTCATCTGTATGGCCAACTCATGCCCCAAAATTAGAGCTTCATACTCAGCTTCATTGTTAGTACGAGGTTCTGATAAACTATAGGAGTACCATAGATTGTGACCTTCAGGGGATACAAAAATCAAGCCTAAACCTATCCTAACTGTAAAAGTTTTATTTGGATTTAAGACTTTAATGGATGACGCACCATCAAAGTAGAACTCCCAAGTAGGGGACTCTTATTCTTCCACACTCATGAGTAGTTCATCGGGTAGACCATCATTGAGTGGGGAATCAGCAGGGATTGGGTGATCGGCTAGAAAAAGTCAGCTAGAGCCTGTCCTTTGATGGCTTGTTGAGGAATAAAAGTAATATCGAATTACGGTAAGATAGTAGACCACCATGCTAGACGACTTAAAAGGGTTAGATGGGTCATTAAGTACTGTAAGGGGTTAACTCGAGACATCAGATTGATCTTATGTGATAGCATTTAATGTCTAAGCTTTTGTACTGCGAAGATCAAGGCTAAACATTACTTTTCCATAACTGGGTACTTAAGCTCTGCAGGTATTAGTTATCTCCTAAGATAGTATAAGGCATTCCCTTTGCCCTCCTCATTCTCTTGAGCCAACAATGCACCTAGGGACTCATATAGGGCCGTAGTGTAGAGAATTAATGGCCTACCTGGGATATATGCAGCTAAAATAGGGGGGTTCATCAGGTAGCTCTTTATACTCTCAAAGGCCTCCTAAAAATACTCATACTAGTGGAATCAGACATCGTTCTTCACTTGGACAGAAAAGGGATGACACCTACCAGAAAGGTTGGAGATAAATCTCTACTGCAAGAAAGCAAGTTTACCCTGAAAGGATCTCAAATGGGTAAGACTTTTAGGGAGTTTTAAATCTACTATAGCTTTGATCATATAAGGGTCTATCTTAATGTCACAGTAACGAACTATAAACTCTAAAAACTTCTCTGCATTAACACCAAATACACATTTTAAATTATTCATCTTTAGATCAAACTTGCGCAGGCGTTTAAAAATAATTTATAGATCTTGAAGGTGATCTCCACGTACCTTGATTTTGATTACCAAATCATCCACATAGCACTCAACTTGCTCATGTATCATCTTATCAAAGATAACAGTCATAGCACAGTCATAGCTCATTGATAGGTGGCCCCAGCATTCTTGAGATTGAAGGGCATCACCTTGTAACAAAATACACCTATAGGTGTACGTAACACAGTAAAATGCTCATCCTCGGGGTCTATCTTTATCTGATTGTAACCAGATGAACCATCCATAAATGAGAAAACACTATGGGATGAAGCAATATCCACCATAAGTTCAGGGATAGGAAGGGGAAAATCATCCTTAGGACATGCCTTATTCAAATCACAAAAGTCGATATAGACACGTATCTGTCTGCTCTTCTTCAAGATTGGAATAATATTGGCAAGCCAAGTAGGGTACTTCTCTTCCCTAATGAAACCAGCTTTATAAACTTCTTAGTTTTAGTAATTACATGTTGTTCAATTTTTAACCTCATCCTGTGAGGTGCTTGTTTAATAGGGACTGCATTAGACTTAATGGCCAATTTATGAACTGCTACCTTTAGATTTACACCAGGCTTCTCGGTATAGTTCCAAGCAAACCAGTCTCTAAACTCTGATAATAACTTGATGTATTCTTGAGCCTCTGAATCAAACAGTAGGGCACTATAAAGATAGGCCTAGGATCTGACTCAGTGCCTAAGTTAACCTCATACAGTTTATCCATGATGGAAGTGATGCCATCTTCAAACTTTTATGGAGCATCAAAGACCCTATCCTCGCCACTATCTGGGTCTTCTTCATCTGTAAGAGAAATAACCATATAATAATGAGAGACAACACAAATGTTGGTATTATTGGAATAACTTAATCCCATATAACCTACACCTCCTAGGCCTCAAGGGAAATCAGTCTACCAAACCCTGGCTTATTGTAGAGCTTGTTCATCAGGCCAAGTGGAATGAATGAGACCCCGCTCAATAAAACTCTCTATAATAGGGGAAAAGTAATGAGGGGCACTCTTAGCCTCTATGTCCATAGCGGTCTGTTGTAACTTGAGCTTATGAGTTTATGTTTTTAATGATAATAAATATTATGGCACACTTTCTATTATCTACTTGTATTTGTAATATTTATTTATTTGTGTGTATACTAAGATTTCAGGAATACCATGCAACATAAAACAAAGAATCAGAGCTCAAGACTGGGTTGAATAATGTTATGTTGTAAAAGGGTTTGTAATATTCATTGATGTAATTTTTAATTTCTTGAGTCAAGTCTTATAAGGGTATATGCTTGCTTGGTGACCATGCACACACACACTCAAGGGAGTGAGATATAGTCAAATCCAGAAGATCAAGTTTTGAACTAATCGTACTGGATGATTTTGGATCGTCCAGGACAATTCTTTATGATCTTGGAAAAGAGCCACCAATGACAATTTAGGTAAGGATTTTAAGTTTAAATTTTTGTTCAAATCATCCCAAATGATCAGATCGTCCGAAATGATCAATACAAATCATGCCTAAATTAATCCTGTCATAAGGGAACTAATTATGGTTAAATTTTTCAATCTGATCATCCTTGACAATCTGTATATCGTACAGGATGATTTTTGCCGACATACTTGATTTTCCTAAATCGTCCAAGCCAAAATACTATAATTTTTCTTCTAATCATCCTGGGCGATCCACAACCTCATCCTAGATGATTTGTACATTTTTTATACTAATATCCTAGACTATTCTAATATCGTCCAGGACTATCAGGTCAAATTCTGCATATCATACTGGACAATCCTACGATCCTCTAGGATGATTCTGGGTGTCGAAATTGAATTTTAAGGGTTTTGGAAGCTCTCTTTGTATGCATATCATACAGGATGATTCGGTGATCATCCTGGATGATAATGTCGGTTTTACAAATCTATTTAAAGACCTCTTGTTTTCTCATGAAGAGTGTCTTTAGCAGCCATTGTAGCTTCGTTCTTTTGGAGGGAACTTGAAGAGAGAGCTTGAAAGGGAAAGAGGAAAGGGTGGAGTTTGAGAGAGAGAGAAGATCCTTGGAGGGGGTTTCAAGGGAGTGTGGAGGGGGATTCCACACGGTTGCTCCGATGATCTTGCACCTTAATGGCATCAGATTCAAGGCTTGTCTTGAGGGAAGTTCTAGGAAGGAAACGATCTCTTTGGTGTCAAAGGACCCGGCTACTCTGCCGCACCGGGGAACATGGAAGTTATTTTGTAAGGGCTTCTCTGCCTAGCTATGGGGGATAAAGAAGAGACACTGAGTTTAGTATAATACTCGAAGGGTGCTTCTGAGGAGTGGAAGTAGGTGAAGGTTTGACTGAACTACTATAAATCTGAGGTGTTCTTTCCTTTATTATTTTCTCATTTAATTTCTGTATTGTGTTTTCTTTATGGTAGATTTTGGTTTGGATTTTTTATTACAAAATATTTTTTTAAAATACCAATTCACCTCTCTCTTAATTAGTCTTGGGCTAGTTCATAAGGGCCTAACATCCCTAATGAACTTTCAAGTGGTATCAGAGCGGGATTCATAAAACAAGTTTTTGAAAACTTTTGAATTTGGATCCATGGCTAACTATGGCAATCGTAATATTGCGGAAGGTTATTCAATCACCAAACCACCTTTATTTGAAAATATTTCGTTCGATTTTTGGAAAATTTGCATGTCTACTTTCTTGCAATCTATTGATTTTCGAATGTGGCAAATGATTTTAACTAGTTATTCTATACCGTTACGTATTATAGATGGAATTAAAACTATTATTCCTTTTAATCAATGGAGTAGAGAAGAAAAAATCAATGCTCAATTAAATGCTAAATCATTGAACTATTTTTTTTGCTTTAAATTCTGAAGATTATATGTTTGTTTCCACGTGCACTACTGGCAAAGAAATTTGGGATAAATTACACACTATATACGGAGGCACTAATAAAATCAAGCAATCCAGATTAAATGTTTTAAGGCATGATTATGAATTATTTTGCATGAAATCTTATGAGTCGATCTTACATATGTATATTAGGTTTATTCAAATTGTGACATCATTGTATGCTTTAGGTAAGAATTTTAAAACTTTGAAAAAGTCAATAAAATTCTACATTGTTTACTTGATAAATTTGATGCCAAAGTTGTTGTTATTTATGAATCAAATAATTTGAATGAATATTCTATTGATAATTTGATTGGCTCACTCATTGCCTATGAGTAAAGTTTAGGTTAAAGACTTTTGGATGCAGGTGAGATGATAATGCTAAACATTGAAGACTCAAAAAAAGTGGCTTAGTTGTGATGAAAGCGATGACTTATCAAGTAAATTAAAAAGCCCACCAAAGCATAAGCATCAACAAAAGTAGAACAAAGGTAAAAATGGTAAGAATGTTAAGATTTCTTCTAATGTTATTTACTTTGGATGTTGGAAGCCTTAACACATGAAAAATCAGTGCCCTAATTTGAGAACTCTTCCTGCAAAAGAAAAGAGAAAAGCTAAGCAAATTGTAAAAATGATAAATAATGAAAAGGAAAAAATCTCTTGGGCAAACCTAGCTTCTGAATCATTAGACCAGGAGCAAGATGATGCTTAAATCATTGTTTGTGTGTTTATTTTTCTGTGTATTCATGTTTTGTTTTTTTTTGTGTTTTTTTTCTATGATTTTTCTTTGGATTTATTTTTCTTTATTTTTTCTTTTCTTCTCTTTTTCATTATTTTTTTTAATTTGTCTTCTCTTTTCTTTTTTATGAAGTTCTCTTTTATCAACATACACATTCACCTTTCTAAAAATGAAAAATCTACCTCCTGTTTTTCTTGAATTCTTATGTAAGTTGTGGTTGACTTCTCTAAAAATAGTCAAAGAAAAGAAACTCATGATTTTGTCTCTCTATCTCTTTCTTAAAAATGTTATTTTACTTTTTATTCAAAATCTTCATCATATTATAAATTAGATTTTAAAATAGATCTTTTTCATCTCCCTATATTTTGTTTATCGCATTGAGATCCTTTGCAAGTTGTTAAATCTACTTCATAATTTTCTTAATCAAGTAGTTCACTTTATCAATAGAATGGGTTTACTTTTATTTTTAAAATTTCAGAAAGGTAGCATATTTAATTAAAAAAATGGTCAATAATGCCAAATAAAAAAATAGTGATCAATGATGTCAAATCAAAAGATGCGCAATAATGCCAAATTGAGAAAGATACACAAAGTGTATCAAAAAGTAAAAAATGCGCAAAGTGAGCCAAAAAAACTGACAAGAGGCATAAAATGAGCCCACAAAAAGTAATGCTTACCTTTCTTGTACTTCTCCAAGCTTAAGAAAGCCTTTGATATTTTTGATACTTAAGCTTGAAAATCATGATTCCTGATTCACCAATTTTTGCATTAATCTTTAATTACATATGCATTATGAAAAGAGTTTTGAAAAATTAGTGTTTCTTTTTATAATTTAATCCTTGATTTAGATATTGGGTTAAAAAGTTTTTGCACCTTTAAAAGAACATGAGCTTGAATTAACAATTTCTGAAGTTCTAATCTTTTCTAGATTATGCATTGTCAATCCATTCCTAACTAAATTTTTGAATAAAATTAAAAGGTAACTTTCTCATTTTAAGAATATTTGATTTTTTTTCTTTTCACTAGATTAGAGATCATTTTGGTTTTTATTTATTTTTATTATTCTGATTATTTTATGCCCCTCCTCTTTTTGATAATGTCAAAGGAGGAGAACGTACTGTTGTATTTGTATCTATTTTTTATTTAAAAAAATAATAAAAATATTATCATCCCCTATTTTAAAATTTTTAATCTAGTGAGGGGGAGACTAGGAGAAAATGTTTTTAATTTTGCAAATTCAACCAGTAATATTTTCCATCATCAAAAAGGGGGATATTATTATAACTCGAGCTTATGAGATTATATTTTTCATGATAATAAATATTATGGATCACTTTCTATTGTCTACTTGTATTTGTAATATATATTTATTTGTGTGTATACTAACATTTCTGGAATATCATGCAACATCAAACAAAGAATTAGAGCTCAAGATTGGGTTGAAAAATGTAATGTTGTAGAAGGGTTTGTAATATTCATTGATGTAATTTTTGATTTCCTGAGTCAAGTCTTGTAAGGGTATATGCTTGCTTGGTAACCATGCACACACACACTCAAGGGAGTGAGATCTAGTCAAATCCAGAAGATCAAGTTTTGAACTAATCATACTGGACAATTTTGGATCGTCTAGGACGATCCTTCATCATCTTGGAAAAGAGCCGCCAATGATAATTTAGATAAGGATTTAAGTTTAAATTTTTGTTCAAATCATTCCGGATGATCAGATCATCTCGGACGATCAATATAAATCATGCCTAAATTGATCCTGTGATTAAGGGACTAATTATGGTTAAATTTTTAAATCCGATCATCCTGGATAATCTATATAACGTACATAACGATGTTTGTCGACATACTTGATTTCCCTTATTCGTCCAAGTTGAAATACCATAATTTTTCTTCTAATCGTCCTGGACGATCCACAATATTGTCCTGGAAGATTTGTACATTTTTTATACTAATCATCCTGGACTATCCTAATATCATCCAGGACTATTAGGTTAAATTTTGCACATCGTACTGGACGATTCTGGGCGCTGAAATTAAGGTTTTAGGGTTTTGGAAAGCTCTCTTTTTATGCATATCATACGAGAAGATCCGGAGATCATCCTGGATGATAATGTCAGTTTTGCAAATCTATTTAAATACCTATTGCTTTCTCATGAAGAGTGTCTTTGGCAGCCATTATAGCTTCGTTCTTTTGGAGGGAACTTGAAGGAAGAGCTTGAAAGGGAGAGAGGAAATGGTGGAGTTTGAGAGAGGGAGAAGATCCTTGGATGGGGTTTCAAGGGAGTGTAGAGGGGGATTCCACACAGTTGCTCTGATGAGCTTGCACCTTAGTACCATCGAATTCAAGGCTTGTCTTGAGAGAAGTTCTAGGAAGAAGAAGATCTCTTTGGTGTCAAAAGACCCAGCTACTCCGCTGCACTGGGGAAGGTCAAAGTGATTTTGAAAGGGCTTCTCCGCCTAGCTGTGGGGACTAAAAGAGAGACATTGAGTTTAGTAGTCTGACGTCGAAAGTCCTCTTCCTTATCTGAACTGCTATCAACAACCAATCCACCCTCAGGTATCAAATGACTACAAAAGGTAGGATGTGAATCGTAACCAGTGGGATTTAGAACTAAAGAAGGAACTGAATGATGAAGGACATCAATCATTTCATCACCTAAAGAGTGAGACTCTACAATTAAAGAAGAAGTGTAAAGGTGTGGGGGAGGAGGTGTTCGAGTGTCTTAGTTTTATGGCTCACAAGTCAAACCTCTATCTCTACCTCTACCTCGTACTCCCCTACCTCTACTAGGGGGAACATTATGCCTCACTGCAAGTTGAAAGGGATCTCTATCAGGATGTGCAGTAGAAACACCTACCTCAATACAAACTGGTAATGGACCCTATATTGATGATTATATAGGATCCTATGTAGATGACTGAGTAGAACCCTGTACAATACTAGAGGGTGTCATTAGTGACTGGGAAAGTGGAGGTTTATGAGTCTTCTAAGGAACATAGTACTCAGCATCATCATAAATAGAGATCTCATGCACAAAAAAAGACTAGATATCTATAGGAATGGTATACTCGGTATCATTCCTCATAAACTTCATACATTGGTGCAAGGTAGAGGGCACTATTTCATACTCATGGATCCAAGGCCTTCTTAAGAGAGCCCTGTATAAAGTGTCAACCTCAGTTACATGAAACTTTATCTCAGTTAGGAAATTTCCAAACTTCAAAGGCAGGGTAATAGACCCTAGAGCATGCTGACCTTGGTCATTAAAGCCTTTCAACATAATCTTGTCGTAAGTGAGCTTCAAATGTCCTTGGGAGAGGCTCTTTAAATTTTCATAGGTTATGATATTGACTGAAGCCCCTTGGTCAATGAGGACCCTATTCAACTCATAACCATTGACTTCAGTAGCGACATACAAGGAATGATTGTGCTCAGAAGTCCCTAAAAGTAGGCCATGACTTAAAAAGGTGATACATGGAATCTCTTTCAAATGACATGCATCCCCAATAGAATCAGAAGCAAAGAAGGCTTGATAAGACTCTAGTTCAAGTAGGGCTTTCACCAGTGTCTCTCTCAAGTCAGGGGACATCATCAGAGCATCATAGACACTAAGAAGGGAAGGAATTTTCCTTAAGTGAGCTAACACATTGTAATCCACTTCCAGCTGAAGGCCTTTCCCTTTCTTCTTAGACTACTCTTTAGAGAAAGGGTTAGGATCGTCCTACTGGGTTACAATTGTTTTATCTTTTTCTTTTGAATTTTTAGCCATCCGAGGTGGAAGGACCTTCCCTGAATGCAAATGAACTTCCTATATTGAGTCATCCTAAGCAGGAGATTTCTTTGCTTCAGTGGTGTTGGCTTGTGTTGGCTCTAAGAAAAGTGCTTAGAGTGGGTTCTTAGATTCATCTTCTGAATCCATATTACAACCACCCTCTAGTATGGAAAAGACTGGTTCATCTTCGCACTCAGACACCTCACCAGAATCATTAACATCATAAGAAACATGTAAAATAATAGAATATCGAGTACTACAAGAAGTGAAGCAGAAATAGAAGTAAAAGATGTAGAAGACCAAAAGTAGCCATAATCATCTACTTTTATTATTGCATCATCAATAGAAGGGAGAATAAAGTCCTTCAGCGTAAGTGCTAAAAGGGGGCCTGTCTTCCCTTCTGAGGTTACAATAATTTTTCAATTTCATACTTTTTTCTAATACATAAAGTAGAAGAAGTAGAAAAAGAAATGTGCTCATCGGGCACTACAACAGAAGAAGAAAAAGAAGAAAGTGCTGGTAAAGAAATTGGAGTGGAAACTGATGACTTGGCCTGCGGAGGCCTCCTCTCAACTGCCTCTAAACTCTATACAGCTTGCCTGATCATCTGCTTGGTCTTCTTAGAGAGTGCTAACTGCCACTCTCCCTCAGAACAGTAGGGTGACCTACCACTATTGCCCTGACTGTAACTCTGACTGTCAATGTGGCTGGAATTATGGCTGGATTAGAGATCAGATGAACTATCTAAGTAGCCTTACCCAAAGGCTATACCAAATCACTGTCCTAGAGATGAATCTTCCCACTGGCCATCAACCTCTCAACCTTATCCTTGAAAACATAGCAATCCTCTAAAATATGCCTGATGTGTCTGTGGTAAGGACAACAGAGTGGGTGATCTGTCTGTCCCTCCTCCTCCACTCTATTATTATTCGGGAATATAGGGATGTTCTTCTTAGTAAGGAATTTAAAAACTTTCTTCACACTCTCCCTTTTGAATGGATATTTCTTACTATGTTTCTCCTGTAGGTATTGATGACTCTCTGGAGTCCTACGGGAGGGTCTGAACTGTGCTGCTGACTGACCTGGTGTGTAAGAAGGCTGTGGTGGTGCTAAACTAACTAAGGGCCTCTTGCCCCTATCTGGTGGTCCGTAAGTATTTTGTACCTCCCTTCTCCTAGGTGGAGGTTCCCATGAAGACTCCTGACGCTGAGGTCTACACTGAGGTTGACTCTTAACCTTATGAGGGACTATATCGGGTATGCTATCCTGCAAGCTGATCACCTTCATTAGTAACTTTTGGAAGTTGTGTATACTGAATCCGTTAAGTTATGGTGCTATCAGATCATCTATGTTCTTTAGCAAAATCTCAACTACATGTTGCTCCTGTAGCTGGGGCTCACATTGTAGGTTGAGATTTCTCCATCTAACTATGTAATCCTAAAGTGGATGTCGATGATGCTGTCTAGTAACCACTAACTCTCCTATTGTGATCTGATGCTCTGCATTGACAAACCTCTATATAAATAACTGCTCTAACTCTGCAAAGGTTCGAACTGAGTCGTTGGGGAGGTCAGCATACCAAGTAAATGCCACCCCAACCAAGCTACTAACAAAAAGTCTCAACATCAATGCATCGTTCTCCCCTATTTTGCAACATATGGCCTGATACTGAGCCACATGCTACCTTAGGTTCCCAAACCCATTAAAAACTCTGAATCATGGAGGAACAAAACTAGAAGGATAGGGCTCCCTCTCATACTCCACTGGGTAAGGCCTACCTCTGCTAACAATCTCTCTAGCCTTCCTGGAGGAAATGGCCTACTCGACTTTCTGGGCTATCAAATCCAAAATCTGACCGGCTGATAATAGTACTTGCTAACTCTGGATTGGAGTAGTTTAAGTAGGCACTGTGGGTGGTGTTGGGACTGTTCTCTGGATCCCATCCACTCCTACTGGGTCTAGTGCAATTAGTGGAACAACTGGCTCATCCTTGGACGTAGTAGGAGTGCCTACGCCAATCATCTGGGGCATTTCTCCCAATGCTGTCAACTATGCAGTCATCGCTGCCTTGGTACTAGCCATCTTTGCCATCTGTGCCTGGAGGTGCAAAACTATAGCATATGTAGCCACTAACCTGAGAGATCCACCCACCTCGGGTTCTCCTTGCTCATCATCCTTAGGCTCCCTCTGCTGGTCTGAGTGACCTCACTGGGTAACCACACAAACTTTTTGTATCAATATATCGTCATCCAACTCATCTTCGAGTGTGTCCTCCTTGGAGAAGGCTTGGCGGAGTGCCTCTATGTAAGGACTCATCAGGGAAGTGATCCAATGGGGGTCAGGTACTAACTGAGTCTCTATCCAAATTAGTGAACTATCAGGATGGACCACCTCATCCAAATCTACTGTCGTTTCATACACCATCTGAATTGCCTCTAACTCATGGGAAGTTGCTGCCTCTAACTATCCAACTGTGTCTACTGGCTGAACTATCTCAACTGGTGGTGCTATCTCAACTCACCGTAATATCTCGATAGGGGTGTCTACCTGTCAACATCTCCACACTCACCTACTAAGGTGGGGCTCTGTACGACTAACCAATTGCTAAGGGGCTATTATAACTAAACTGATCTGGGGCCGGGTAGGCTCTAGCTGATGTCTCTATCAGTGAAGATGGGGGCATCGTCCAATAGCTGGAGAAACTGTTGGTGGTTTAACAGCAAAAGCTATATCAACTGACTGCCGAGGTGGTTGTCCTCTCTCCACCTATACCTCTATCTCACAGTCTATCTGTGCAACTGAAGAGTTGCCTAAGAAATCTGTTAGAGTAATCTCTCCTGACTGATAGGCTCTCTACCACGTGCTAGGCAGATAATACTTTAAAAACTCTAAGAGAGGGCTCAAACACTAGCGTCCCTAGGTACCCTATCCCAGGATAGAGTAGTGGTGGCAGGAGGGGCCGCCACAAAGTGGGAAACATCCTCCTCATCCCCACTGTGTGTCAGTGGAGAGAAGCATCCTCCCTGAATCACCTCTATTTCAGGAGCTACTACAATATCTAGGGTGGGTGCGACTACAGTTGGTCGTGGTCTCCACTGCCTGGGATCCACTCCTCTGAACGACCTCCTAGTTAGCTACTACCTCAGCCATCTACTTCCTCTCTACCTTTGATGCAGCCAAACAGAGTCTCCTATTTCTATTCCTCCTAGACCTTCTCCCAAGGATGGAGGTAGAGGAGGACAGAACATCTGAACCCACTACTTGGGTGATAGGGGGAACAGGAACAACTAGAAGTATCGGGGTCTGCTCTGTGGTCTCAAGGTGAGATAGCCGAGCAAAAATTGAAACCCAATGAGAAGAAGGCGAAGGCACCTCGGTCTGGGCACCCCTCTTCCTTATGAAAGTGGGAGGGGGAACCTGAACTCGAGGTACCTCTGTCGGAATAACAGGGGTAACAACATTAGGTTGTCGGTGCTGAGCAGTTGAAGTAACCTATGCAACTTGTATGATAGGCACCGGCCCCCTGACCGTAGGATGAGTGGGTGGAACGGGGAGTGTTCTATGCACTGGTCACCTAAGCACAGGGCGCACTGGCTATGCAAGAACGTGAACGAGACGCACAGGTGCTCGGGCAGTTTGCCGAGCAACTGGATGTCTGAAGGGATGCATGACTGCTCGTCCTCTCCTTTGGGGAGGAGAAAATGTAGTAGCCTCAGTAGGGGTAGGTCTGCCAAGGTGATGAATACCGTGTCAATGAAGGAACCAAAAGTGATCCTTCCAACAGGTGGACTAGAAAGCAAGGACTCAGGAAGAGTCACCCGTGCGTCCGAGATGAAGCTAAAAGTTACATAAGGTATGAAGGAAGCCATGGCACTACTGCTAAGAAAAGGAATTTGAAAGTTTAGTTAGAACTAAAATTATGAAAAAATGAAGGATTTGATAAAGATGACTAAGGGACGGAATAGCGTGCAAGGCTGGAAAGAAGTGTAGGGAGAAACCCTAGCTAAGAGGAAGAAATCCTAACTAAAAAGAAACCCTAACTAAGACAGGGATAGACCTAATCTAAGGAGCACCTATCCCAAAGTTCACACAGGAAAAGATAATATATGTTTCAAAGATGGAGAGAGAAACTGGTCTCACCATGCTCGCTAGAAATCTGTGGACCATCGAAAAGACACCTCTATGCTGTAGGATTATAGGGGGGTATATGATCGCACCAACCTTGAGGGATAAAGACAATAACAGGCCTCTGTACTCCTCATAAATGGGCCAATAAGAGGGCAGATTAGATCGTGCATACGACTAACCATTGAGGATAGCGGCTCTCGCCAACCCACCCCGATGGGTAGTAATATACATGACCTAATTTAAACAACGGGTTTTCCCCACCCAATACATAAACTCACAGTGGGGTTTATTAGATGGTGAAATTTAGTTTCCCACGGGCGCAATCCCCCGTGGTTAATTATATCTCAGGTCGGAGCCTAAGAAGACTCTCGATTAAGGATCATACATTATCCTTTCTGAAATGAGATTGGTACATATGGTTTAGACTAAAAATTCCTACTCAAAGGGAAAGAAATGTTCAAGTGGCTAAGTCAAAATTTGTGGTTCATACTATCATCTGGAAGGACTAGAGTAGTGAGAAAAAATTAGAGAAAAGAAATCAAGCAATCCAAGTAATCTAGAGAGAAAGAAGGAGGTGGCGTCATCTTGTGACATGGACAGGTAGGACTTATAGCTCCGGAAGTGAAGGAGACTTACCTACCATTTAGGCATAATACGAGACCGGATGTAGTGGCTTTGAATCATAAATCTAAGTTAGGTTTAGTGTTCTATGAATAACACTGACACCCGTACCCTAACTAATGCACCTGGGCTTATATCCTGCCTGAAAAAAAGAAAGCCAGCTAACCACCTAAAGCGCATAAAATCCATCTTATCTAGTCTTTATGAAAGATAGATGGTGTTACAAATCTACTTTTGCATGTCGTATGTTTTGATGATTGACAAACACTGTTTCTCTTGTACTACTTGTTGCTTCTAACTTTTCAGGAATCGAAGATCGGACGATCAAGAGGAAGCCAAGTCCAGGATCCCATAAGCTTAGGGTGTAATGCATGCTAGTTCAATTATCTAAATCATGTATACTTTAGAATTTAAAAATAGACTTATATAAAAATAATTTTTATAAAAGACTGGTTCTCCCTAGGTCTAGCACGTCATCCTCATAGGCTAGATTATACAGACTCTACCTGCAGGCAGGGAGGTGTCTTATAATAAGGAAAGAAGAATGCAACATTATGCATGCGACCCCGGACCATTCCGATAGTTCCCTACATCATTAAGTTTCTATATTGCTTAATTCTTAAAATTTTATGTCATTAGTTATGAGTAAAAATGTTTTTATCCTAAAGAGCCTAGCGAAAATCAGGCCACGCACATGTAAGAAAGAAACCTAAAAAAAGCATGTAATTTCTACTGCACAAACATAATAAACACATCAATATAAGTAAAACCAAACAGATTAAAAGAGAAAGTCTAAAGTCCATAACAAGTGTCGTTTAAGTACAACCCAGGGTCTATAGAAAAGTTATAGTGGCCAAGCTTCACCAACAATAACCTGGATTTTAATCCTAGAGAATGACCCAAGTTTTAAAAGTCAAGCATTTAATCTTCAAGTCTTCATCTTCTAGTGGATCATCTCTCCTCTGAATCATCTCCTTTGGAACGTCATCTTTTGGATTCTTCTATGGATCATCTCCAGGTTCTTCTATGGATCGTCCTCCCGAGGAGTACCCAAATGACTAAGAAATTCTCCCATAAAGGGGCCTTTCTTATTCTCTTTGGGTACTTAAGTGTTTGAAATGTCAGACTTTTCAAGACTTTCATAACTTATGATTTATTACAAATTAAAAATTCTATTACATTTAGAAAATAAAAAATATAGACCCGGACTCCTGCATGATTATACTAACAAAAAAAATCATCACAAGTAGTTTATATCACATCACAAGCAGTTTATATTTATGCAGAAAAAGAAACACACTTTGCGATACTCTTGATTATTTTTTAGGGCTAAGCAGTCTCTAGAGCACCTGTAGTAGTTATTATTAATGATTTTTATTTAGCCCTCATTTATTTAGGGGGACTGAGCGAATTCTAAAGCACCTGCATGAAACATTAGAAATCATGACATTTGCCCCCCTTTTATTTAGCGCTGCATGAGCATGGCCACCTGTAGGAAAAATAATATATCGTCCCTAACCTAGGGATAGATCTAACACATAATCATACATAGAGAGAAAGAAGTAAAGTGTAGTACAAAAATAAAATAAATACTCACATCAATCAAAACAACCAACACATATGTCACATACAAGAGAGATCATAATATATAAATGAACAAAAAAGAAAAGCACCTGCCTAACCTAAGTCTAGAAGTGGTGCCCTAGCAAATAATTCTATGTGTGTGTAATGCTTGTGTGGTTTTCGATAGATCATATGTATGATGATTTAGTTCGGGTTGCCAAAGGTTAGAATTTATTGACAGCCAGAAAAGGAAACTTTAATTAAAGTTTAAATATTAGTGAATTAGGATCTATTTTATTTAATTTAGTTTGTTTATCACTTTTTAATACTTATGGTAATGATATTTGAAGTTTAAATTGAATTATTCAATTTTGGAAAATCCTGAGTCCTCCTAGGTAATAGGTTAAGGGGGTCCAAAAAGTCACTATAGGAAATAGGATAAATTTGGGGCTCCTAATATTTTAAGTAAATACTAGGACTTACGATGAGTAGTTAGACAGGTAGCTTGATGGATTTGGAGTTCCCTATGCAAAGTTATGAATTTTAGAGGTTACGGGCCCTAGACTATAGGCTACGGTTGACCAAAAAGTTGAATTTTAAATTTAAGTTGGTTTCTAAAATCCTAATATTTTAAATAAATAATATACCCTAATTGGAGTTTAATGTAATTGAGTTTTCCTAGTTTAAAATTTCCTACAATTAGTTATGAATTTCTAAAGTTTGGGTATTTATTGAATTATTTAAATTATCTAATTAAGGGGTGATTTTATGGTTTTGATCCAAATCAGCTCTAAACTGATTGGAATAACCCCCAAAGATCAGAAATGACCTAATAAGATGTTTCCAAGTGTTTGGATAAAATTTAGAATTTTTTATAATTTTTAATTATCTAATAGGGGAAAAAGGTAATTTCCAATTAAGGTAAAGTTAAGGGTAAGATTACTGTCAAACTAGGGGTCCCTAATTTTTTAAGGTTAAGTATATAATTATGAACAATACAAGCAATAATGGGTATTTTTTGAGTTGAAATGGATTTATTTCAATTTTTGGAAGGTATCGGGTCCTAATTAATGGGTAAATTAGGGTTAGTTAATTGGAAGGTCTAAAAGTTTCTAAAAATTCCTAAAAAAATTTGAGATATTTAACATATCACTAAGTTTAAATTTTTGAGATTTTCATGTCAATCAGTGATCTATCCTAACTCCTAGAAAATTTTTAAGTTTGCTAGATGGGTCCTTAATTTTTATCCTTAGTGTGTCACTACATTGTAGGGATTTAAAACAAAGTTTTGAACTAACCCTTGGGGTAACAATGCAAGGAATACACAAAAAATAGTAAACACACCATGTCCTTAGATCTATGAGAGCCTAAACTAGGTGCTCGTGCATCCTACACATGCAAAATACGATAAAAGAAAAGTAAGTGCGCTTAACGAAGTGATTTGTGAATGATTGGGATTCAATCATTCACTAATCCACTCACCATGATTGATCTTCACATGCACAATCTATGTTTAAATTTTCATAAATAGTGCATCTCCCAAAATTAGGATTTAATTATAAGTAGTTTAAAAATAATTTTAAAATACTTATAAATATAAAATTTTTGAAAATTAATGTAATTAAAAATAAATCAATTCATGATAAATAAATATAGGAGAGATCCACTACTGACCACCCTAATGAGTTTCAAAAATTTATGAAAGAGTTTTTAAAAATAAAGTATCTTTAATTTATATAAATAATATTCAAATATTCAAATAATAAGGTAAATCAAAATCTCATAGAGAACTAAATTAAACTTATGAAATTAATTTCAAATTAAATTCACATTTTTGATAAAATTTCAAGGGGTTATACAATAAAATCCGAATTTACTATGAAAAAGATATTGATTTTTAGAAGTTTCATGCAATAAAGGCTTTTTTAAAATAATTTTAAAATAACAATATTTAAAATAATTATTAAAGTAAATTAACTTAAAATAATAAAATTTCTGAAATTTAATGTTAATTTAAAAATTAATAATAATAATAATAATAGTTTCAGATAATCTTAATAATAAATAATAATATAATTAATAATAAATACTTTAATTACAAATAATAATAATAATAATAATAAAATAATAAAATAATAGTTAATAATAAATAAATTTAAAATAACAATAAATACAAAAATTTTAATACATATAATATAATAATTGAAGATATTTATATATAATAATAATAATAATAATAATAATGAAATAACTTTTTAAATTAAATTAATTATTTATTATTATTATAAATTTTAAAATATAATTTATTTTATAATATAATTTAGTAATAATAAGTAATAATTTAATAAAACTTATTTTTTGGTTTTTTTCTTAAAATAAGTAATTAAATAGTAACTAAAGTAATTAAAATGAAAACTAATTTAAAACTGATACTACTTAATAAGTAAGAACAGGAATTAATATATTTAATAATAATAAAATTAAATTCATTATTTTAATAATATTTCTAAAAATATATGATATTTTTAATTAAAAATAATTTTAAATTAAGGAGAATAATTTTCTAAAAATTTTGATATATAGTATGTAATTTTTGGATAAATAAATATTTTTAAATAATTATTTAAGTAATTCTGATTAAAAATAATTAAAACTAATATTTAATAATATCAGCGGCGGCGGTGGTTATGGGCCTTATGGCGCCCCGGGACTGGCTCCGCTGTCTTGGGCAATGATTGTGGTGGCGGTCAGCCACGTGGCGCCACTTATCCGAGTCAGTCGAAAAGCGGAGCCATCAGATCCAACACGATATTGAATCAATGGCGCTGATTACGTCGGATGTGGGCGAAGGCTGCAGGATCGATCCCGCGGTTCGATCCAAACCACAGAATGACCGAATCTCTATCGTTGTTCAAGCGATCAACGACAAAGATCTCGTATATCGAGACCTAGGGCGAATACCGAAGGCCGAAATGATAACTCAATTCATTCTCGAACACGGACAAATCAAACATTATAAAATTTTAGACATGGATCACATATATGAAGAGCATTCGTGGGGTAGTAAAATCACGATCCAAAAAGAGCTTAATAGAAAGCTAATTAATCCTAAGTGTAGTGACCTAGGGTGAGGGTTTTGGAGAAATTTCATCATTGGATCTTTGATTTCTTGACATGGTTGAGCTTGTTCACTTTCCTTGTATGCTTTCCTAGTTGGAACCACGATCAAATGAGCTCTGGATTAAGTGGATCAAAGCCTTGGATGAATCTTTCCTTGGGTCGCCAGAAACTCACTGCCGCTGGCTTGGAAAGGCTGGATTTTGGTTGGGGATGATGGGGAGAGGTCCCAAGAGCTCTCAAACGAAAGATCTCAGGCTTAGGGGGACTTGAGAAAGAATAATTGCAAGATCCTCCACTAATGAAGCCTAAAGAGACTATTTAAATCCCTAGACCTAATACTAATGACTAGGATTCATTCAAAGCATGAATAGGAGGGAAAAGCTCATGCCCTAACCATGGTTTTGAAATTTGGAATCCAAATAATCAATTAGAGCCTTAAATGGCCCTTAATTGGGCTTTAATAGGACATCTTGACCTATTTAAGACTTGAGTTGACCAAGTCAATGGTTGACCTGGTCAACCCAGTCAAATAGGTCAAAGGGGATGTGGGTTTGAGCAGAGCCAAGGTTTGAATGCATTCAAATTTTATTTTAGGCCTAAAGGGTCCAAATGGATCAAACCATGTTGACTTGGTCAATCGGGTTAACCCAGGGCAAGGATTTGGGCCCAATGGGTTGAGTCTGACCCACTGAGCCCATTGGAGGTGAGAATTGAGCCATGAAGATTTAAATTGGGTTTGAAATCAACTAGAAAGGATTTGGGTCAATTTAGGTCAACCCAGGTTGACCTGATCAACCATGTTGGCCCAGGACCTGGGTCTGGACTCAGCAGACTTGGCTTGACTCCCTGAACCCATTGAGAAGGGTCCTGGGGTCTAGCCTGATCAAATTTGACCAGGTCAAATCTTTGACCTAGGTCTGAGGGAAAAATAGGTCAACAACACAATGTTTGAAATTTATTAGTTTTGCAATTTAGCAATTGTAACTTCCAAGGGACACTATCTGCTAGTGAAGCAATATGACTTTTCACTAAGTAACCATTCCATATCAACAAGCATCGTGGTAGTGCAAAAGTTCTTGTACTAAAGTGTTAATTCACTTTGAGGGTGCTATGCTGCCACATTTTTAAGTTTCAAAGCATCTCATGCTATTTTTTTGTTATCCTATAAATAATAGTGATGTTATGTTTGTAAGAGAGTTAAGTCACTTGTCTAATTTTAGTACTTTTCATAGTACTTCTTTAGATCTCTCTTAGAGTCAATTCTAAGGGAGACTAGAGAAGTGTTAGATGCAATCATTAGATAATTTTATTTAGTGTTCATTTGAGCAAATTTATATATTAAGGAAGGAGTGTAGATAAGATAAATTTACCCTTCTTGGTGATATCACTCTCTTATATTTGCTTCTTCCATGATTTCAATGAAAATGAGTTTGCTTATTTTTCCTTTCATGTTTGTAAATTCTCTTATTTTGGATTGATGAGGTAGAGAATATAATAAGTTCTAATTAAGATTCTTAAGATATAAAGTTAAATAATATTTTTATTATTTTCTTGCTCTTTATTTAATGCATATAGTGACTATATATATAGTTAACACCTAGTGTGATGTATAACCTCGATAGAGGAATGCAAGAATAAGTAGGAATATTTAATTAGTATCTTTACATGCCTATATATTGGATGTAAAATATGTTAGGTTCTTAACGCGATGATATAATTGTAGGTGGTGTGAAAATATCCTTTTCACCCCTATAAGCTCAATAAAGATAAAGGGATGTATATGCTCTGAATCACATTTAAGTTTCATTATAAAAGATATGCAATTTACATTCATCAATCTAAAATACTTTTTTTTAAAATATTGTATATATAATTTTTACTATTTTTATTTGGTGATTGAGTCTCAACAACAAATTTTTTTATTTCAGTAGGATAATTTTACAATTAGAGTAAATGATATTAGTTGATTGTTAGGAATCATACTTTCATATGGGTTTGGCACTCTACTCTATCACTTTATTACATGATTTAGCATACATAGTCATGTATATTAAGTGGGGTTTATTATTTTTTATATATTAAAGAAAATCTAAGAATTATTTATGGGAGCTAGAGCCCTAAATATTTTAATAACTCAAAATTGTGCTCCACAAACCCCTTTAAACATCTATTTATAGGAAAATACAAAATTGTCCTCAAGAACCATGGCACTTAATAAGGTAGGACTGCAGTACTTAAAGTTGAACTAACACCTCGGGGCTAATTAATTTACTCCACTATGGTGCTTGATGATGTACAATGGTTACTAATTAAAAATATGTATCCTTTTTCTATATGGATCATGGCTATAAGAAGTTGTAACTATTATGCCATGGAGCTACAAAAATTTGAGTGATATGGCTCCCTTGTCAAGTTTCTAATGATGGGGTATTTTGAAGTGTAACGCTATGACATTCCTTTTCAGAGAATCAAGTGCTACCAAGCTAAATGTTACAATGCATCAGTGCTATTAACATATCAGTGCTACCTATGATGCTACTGTAGTGCTCATAAATAGATAGGATGACGTTGCAATGTCCAAAAAATGATGCTTTAGCAGAGTTGGTTTCAACACAGCAACGTTGTTTCATCTGGAATTGTGGGGCTACGTGATATTTGTATTTTTCTCTAATTTTGAGCATTTATTATACAAAAATAAGTAAAACAATACATATTCATTAAAATTTAAAAGTAATTCACAATACATAATTTACACTTAATACACCACCTTTTAAATTGTAGGATATTCTTATTAAGATTTTATTGGGTGTAGAGTAGATAAGAAGGGTACTTCTGGACTTATCAATTCACATGGAAATCATTAATTTCTTGGACCAATAGAAAGCAAAATTCTATAGCCATATCCACAATTGAAGTAAATATATAGTAATAGGATGTTGTGTTGCTCACGTTTTATGGATGCAGTAGCAAATACTTGAACTTCAACATTCTATAGGAAGTATCCCTATCATATGTAATAACACTAGTGCTATCAATATTTCAAAAAACCTAATCCAACATTCTTGCACAAAGAATATTAACATTAGACATCATTATATCGAGTATCATGTCGCAAAAGGAGATATAGAATTATGCCATGTAGCTTCTGAAAATCAATTGGTAAACATCTTTACGAAATCCCTTAGATATAAGACTTTCAGTACAGTTAGGATTAGACTAGGTGTCATAAATATAAATTCTTAAAGATAACGGGGTAAGCATATATAAATCATTAATATGTGCTTAATTGTTTATTTTACATATTTGTGTTTATGATTGTTTGTTTCAATTTATTTCTATTTGTGTTTGTGTATGGTTGATTGTTTGTGAAATTTTCTTGCAGGTTTTTCCCTAATCATCACACATATAAGTAACATTTACTCACTTCATATTGTATGATTTACTTCATATTGTATGATTTTAATAGATCCTTGCATCATCACCATATAGTACACTCAATATCCCTGCTTAAAACAATTATTGGTTTTCTATTATATACACCACTACTTTGGACTATACTATACACATGGCAATGACTATTGTGGTTCTTAATTTGGTTAGTGCAATATTTAATTATTAATCATATTGTATGTATTTATATTTATATTGTACGATTGATTGGTCAAAGATCATACAAGATGGCTCCCTTGGACAAGCAATTCAATGAATATCATATAGTACAATTCTAATAATATTATATGATTTGATCAACTTTTTATATTGTTCGATCAGGACAAATTAAATTCATATGATTGTACTATATAATGTATGTCATACTATATAATATGCTGAAGGATATATAAGGGAGGAAAAGTTTAAGCATTTGAATCACACCATTCCAATCCAACTCCTCTTTGTCTACTTATTTCTATCCTTAGTATTCCTTGTTGTGATGTTAAATGGCCGGTGGAAAGGATTTAAGAGCTCTAGAAGCTAGTTCCTCCCAATGAACCATAGATAATCGATTCATAGTTGAAGTAGATGTGGAATCCTGCCATAGATATAAAGTTGTAACCATCATCCCTTCTAAAGTATTAAATTAGAAAATCCTAAACTTTCATGTATTAGATCTCTTCGTATACACTACACTTCAATTTCTTCTCATCTTAGCTTTTCTTTTCAACTCTGAGCTCTTGCTTAAATTTTTTGCAAGTTTGAAAGTTAGCAAAAAGGGCAACACTTTAATCTTATGTTTATAGAAGCCCCGTAGCCATCTCCAATCAAAACTTTAATGAAATTTTACACCTTTCCACCACTAGCCAAAAGTTCGCATTGTAGCAACTACCATTGACTACAACTTGTTCCAAGTCAACCTCACTATTAGAAATACACTAGGGAACATTTACCTTCTATTAGTTTACACACTTGTTTAAAATTCATGCATCATTTAAGACATCCTTAGAAACGTAATTATTTCCAAAGTAGGTAATTGGGTCAACATTTCTCCTCTTCTATCTATGGTCACCTAGTTTGTTATGATAGGCACTAAATTCAATGCAATAAATCTAATTATCCATTATATAGAAAATATTAATAGTATTAGAGATCCTAGGGTTCATCGCAAGCAACATTTAGATTTATGTTATCTTATATCTGAAAGTTCATTAGGGATGTTAAGCCTTATGAACTTAGTCCCAAGCT
>NW_021600864.1:0-379 GCF_001605985.2 Dendrobium catenatum
CTAGAGGTTCCAACAAGGAGGCCGAACCTGGTAGACACCGGCTTGCTAGAGATGTTGACCCACAGGTTGCTGGGTCCGATTCAGATTAGTCCGTAAGGGCTAGGGGTGAGGAGCACATTAAAGATTTGGAGAACCAGTTAACAACTATGATGTCACAAGTCAGAGAAATGCAAGAAAGATTTGATAAGTTAGAGTAGGATTCACTTAAGATTCAACAAACGGCTCGAGAGATTGTGGAAAAGGTTAGAAAGACAGAATCTGGTCCCAAGCCTCCCGAGTCAACACCAGTGATTCCTCCTTGCCTATCAGAGGCTTCTCCAACAGCACCTACAGTTCCCCCTATTCCTTCAACTCTGCCCCAGAAAGATATTAAGCAACT
>NW_021600865.1:0-294 GCF_001605985.2 Dendrobium catenatum
TCAAGGCGCGCCTCTTATTGCGCAATTTTAAACAGAGTGCTCATTTCATATCCTACCTCTAGGGGTAAAGCCACTCATCCACCTGAGCACCCTCATCTCTACAACACTTAACTTAGTATTATGCTTCTCTTTTAATGATTAAGATTTGACACCATAAAGCATTGCAGATCTCACCACCATCTTATAGAATTTTACCTTAAGATTGAGGGAGACTTTTCTAGCACACAATAAGCCCGATTCATTCCTCCATTTCAACAATCCAACTTGAATTATGCTGATAATATCCCCTACTAT
>NW_021600866.1:0-280 GCF_001605985.2 Dendrobium catenatum
CCTTTTTCCATTTAAAACTTCTTTTCCATTTAGGCATAATATGCAGCTAGTAGGTAAAAAAATTACATTATATCCCTTATCACACAGCTGACTAATATTTAACAGATTATGTTTTAAGCCTTCAACCAATAACACATTGTTTATGAAAAAGTTTTTAAAATTTCCAATCATACCTGATCTAACCACTTTCTTTATGGTATTATCTCCAAGTGTAACCTTGCCTCGATTCCTGGCTTCCAGCGATATGAATTGAGCAGTATCTCCAGTCATATGCTTTGAA
>NW_021600867.1:0-303 GCF_001605985.2 Dendrobium catenatum
TTATAGAAAATCTAAAAGAATAGGCTATTATGATATGCATGACATGTTAATGCAGAATGAATGAGACATTATAAGGATCCTATGCTCTTAATGAGATTTTTGGACAAAGGAATCCAATATCCACAGCAAGTACACATTAATTAATTTTTACATAGGAATATAATT
This sequence comes from Dendrobium catenatum, assembly GCF_001605985.2. Classification (NCBI taxonomy): domain Eukaryota; kingdom Viridiplantae; phylum Streptophyta; class Magnoliopsida; order Asparagales; family Orchidaceae; genus Dendrobium; species Dendrobium catenatum. Next base: position 166 of record NW_021600867.1, read on the forward strand.
TTCATAGCAAGTACACACTAAAATCATAGTTTAAAATTTTATTTAAAATATAACAAATTATATGCATAATTAGTATAAATTATTCATTAATTAATTTACTATATTTTTATTTTAACTAAATATACAAATATAACTAAA
>NW_021600868.1:0-578 GCF_001605985.2 Dendrobium catenatum
CAAAAGTTAACAGATATGCTAGTATTCATTCTATAGAAAGAAAGTGAAGGATTAACCCACCTAACAATCCTTTGAATCTTATCGATATGTTGTTTACTAGTGGAAATACAAAAATCAATAGCAATGGCATTACAATTATTAAAAATCTATTTGTGAGCAAATTAATAGTGTAATTACAATATTTTGTATTTTACATTGGAAACAATATGCCTAAAGTCCACTTTAATGTCTCTATGCTTAAAATCGTTTCTTTCCTTCCCAAGCAACAACAAAATAAGAATATGTTGCAAATTATAAATATGGCCCTTTGAATGATTTAACCAATAATGAAGAATAGTTACAATATCATTATCATAGTTAAAATTACCCTTGTCGCAAAAAAAAAATCTCTAAACTCTAATGGCAACTGTACCATTCACAAAAAACACGCTTCACAATTTCAATACTAAAAAGACAAAGGCATTTCGAAGCAAGTAGAAATCTTTTTTCACTAGTAAATCTTTAATAGGTAGCAAGTTATGAATATTCTTGTGCCAAAGAGCCAAGAAAATAGCAGATTAATCAAAAATAATCATAAA
>NW_021600869.1:0-1296 GCF_001605985.2 Dendrobium catenatum
ATTTAAACATTTACTCTATTGACAATCTTCTTGGTTCACTTATTGCTTACGAGCAAAGAGTTAGCCAAAGAAAGGTTGATGTATGTGAACCCGGAAGGGAGAAAAACATAGCACTAAATGTGAAAGAGTCTGAGAGTGAACACTCACAACCTGAGGATGAAGACGACATCGCATTGATGATTAGACAGCTCAGATGCTTTCTGAAGAGGAAACAAAAGAGACGCTAGCAATGGAATATAGGTGAATTCAATAGAAATGCTAAGGTTTCTAATGAAATTATTTGTTATGAGTGCAGGAAACCTGGACATATAAAGACTGAATGCCCAAAACTCAAAGCCAATCCTAGCAAGGAGATGGTAGAGGAGAAATCAGTTGTGAAGAAGGGCAAGAAGAAGTTCCAACAAGCTTTTTGGGCAGACTCAGCTTCAGACTCGTCAGAAATAGAAAAGGAAGAGGAAGTCACTAATCTATGCTTAATGGTCGACAATCTTGATCAGTCAGATCAAGAAGAGGTATGTGACTTAACTTATGACAAACTTTTTGAAGTTTTTGAACACATGCATGAATCATATAGAAAAATTACCCAAAAGAACTTTGTGAGAGGTATACCTAAACTAGACTTTACTAAGGACCACCTTTGTGATACAAGTCAACTAGGAAAGCAAGTGAAGTCCTCTTTTCAGTCCAATAAGGATCTTAGAACTGTAAACCTTTAGAGATTTTGCATATGGATATTTTTGGACCTGTTGGAACTGTGAGGCTAGGAGGGAAGGAATACAGATTTGGATTGTGGATGATTACTCAAGACTCACATGGGTTAGATTTCTATTTTAAAAGAGTGAATCATTTGAGGAATTTAGAAATTTTTTAACTTGGATTCAAAGAAAACAAGGGTGTGAAATTATTTCTATACAAAATGATCATGGAGGAGAATTTTAGAATGATAAATTTGATGAATTTTGTAAAGAAAAATGAATTGATCACAACTTTTCTGCACCTAGAACCCCTCAGCAGAATGGGGTAGTCGAAAGGAAAATTAGAACATTAATATAAGCCACCCGAGCAATATTGGCAGAATACTCACTTCCAAAATATTTTTGGGCTGAGGCGGTTAGCACTACATGTTATGTTCTGAACAGGGTGAATGTGAGATCAAAATTAAGTAAAAATACCCTATGTGTTACTAAAAGGAAGAACACCTAATTTATCTCATTTGCATGTTTTTTGTTGCAAGGTGTTCATTCATAACAAAGGAAAACTTGCCTTAGGAAAATTTGATCTAAAATCAGATGAAGG
>NW_021600870.1:0-410 GCF_001605985.2 Dendrobium catenatum
TATGGTCCAAACTATAAACAGGAAGAGGGGCGAATACCAATCCCTATATGTGGAGGTCTGATTTTATTTCTGTTATGTTCTTAACTTTTAGTATTGGCTATTTAGACAAGATGGTAGGAGCTTAAACTCTTTTCTTCAATCACTTGCTATCATCCAAACATCGCATCTTCCCATGCACACAAAACTGGTCAAGCCTATACTCAGAGTGCTAACATCATCTTAGTTCATTTACACTATTTGACCGGAACATTAAGTTTAAATTCACTGCCAATAGCAGTTACAGACAAGTAATCCTCCCATGACAGAATACATGTCCAACTTCTTAAAATGTACAGCATAAAGGATATAAAATAAATATATTTAAAAACAAAGAATAAAAAAAGAAGCCCAACTTACGGTTCTTCACGGCG
>NW_021600871.1:0-224 GCF_001605985.2 Dendrobium catenatum
TATACATATTTAGTTTAAATATAAGTTCTTTTTTTTTTTGCTTTATTTTTTTTTATTTCCTAAATCAAGAAAATTTCTATATCTAATGTTTGAAATTCGTCAATAATATTATCTAATTTTAACCCTTAGATTTAGGGCATCAAAAAGAGGTTCAATTTGGACCCTTGGATGAGGGGTTTTGGGGGTTTTTCTTTTGGCTCTCATTTTCAGGTTAAGGATGAGAG
>NW_021600872.1:0-277 GCF_001605985.2 Dendrobium catenatum
TAACAGCTTCCTTGTTGATCTTCACTTTATTGTTCATAGAATCTTTGCAAACCGAAGCAGTATGTCCCATCCTTCCACATTCATAACACAATTTTTCAATGCCTTCATATTCAAATTTTTGGTAGAATCTACCAGATAATCCTTCTACCCAAACTCCCAAGGGTAGTTTTTCATTTAAAGGAATTCGTACACAAATTTTAGCAAATTCACGCCTTCCCCATTGAAAAGAATTTCCATCTAGTAAGTAAGGCTTACCTACTACTGAAGCAATTCTGCA
>NW_021600873.1:0-226 GCF_001605985.2 Dendrobium catenatum
CTTAATTAAGAATTAGCTTTATCAATAGGATGTGTTTACTTTTATTTTTAAGACTTCAGAAAGATAGCATATTAAATAAAAAAATTGGCCAATAATGTCAAAAATAAAAGATGCGCAATGACGGTAAATTGAAAAATATACACAAAAGTGTATCAAAAATCAAAAGATGTGCAGTGTACCAACCAATTGTCAAGAGTCATAAAATGAGCCCACAAAGTTTAATGCT
>NW_021600874.1:0-830 GCF_001605985.2 Dendrobium catenatum
TAGTCGATTACAAATGAGGCCCTTCCTTTGAGGAAAGCATGGGTTTGATGTACATTATATGAAGTACATTACATGATGGGAATATAAAGAGTAACTGTTGACATATTCGTTTTGTCGGAAGGACTGTAGTCTGCGGGCGACGTAAGTCAGGAGGACCGTAGTCAGCTGACTACGGAGGTCTGAAGGATAGTAGTCAGCGAGCGACGTAAGTCAGGAGAACCGTAGTCAGTTGGCGACGAAGATTGAAAGGACAGTGTCTGACGATGAAGGTCAGAAGGACGACGTCAGGGAGAAGTCTAACAATGGGAAGAAATCCATCTTCGAATAAATGTCCAATGAAAGTCTGATAACCCGTAAAAGTTCGGTGTCAGGTAGAAACTTGGCGAAATGTGAAGGTCCGACGTTGAGTAGAAGTCCGACGTCTGTTGGTGGACGAGGAGAACTCCGGCATCACTTGGGCAGAGTTTCGGCGTCAGGAGGGAACTATGTCGTTAATTGGGAAGAATTTAAGCATCACATGGAAGTTGGGCAGAATTTCGGCATCTCCCGAAAATCCGGCAGAGTTCCGGCGTATTCAGGCGGTGGTCGAGGAGGAGATGATTCTCCTTTCCCCTTCTCTTCCTCTTCTCTTTTTCTTCTCTCTTCTTGCTTCTTCTCACTTGAGTCCCCTTTGTGAAGAATGAGGGCTCTATTTATAGTTTTTTTTTTGAGTGGCATAGCTCGTAAATAGGCGTGAGATCAGGAGCGAATAGAGAGTGGTGGAATGGACGGCCGATATTGAACCCTTCGATTGTGCACTGTTTGTTGGACACTTGAAGGCCTTAGTGATG
>NW_021600875.1:0-1177 GCF_001605985.2 Dendrobium catenatum
ATGATGTAACTCAATGTCCCCCTTAGTCACATGGTCTATAATGAAGTGATGCCTAATATCAATGTGCTTAGTCCTTGAATGTTGGATATGATTTTTAGAGATGCATATGGCACTAGTATTGTCAAAAAAGATTGAGATGGTGCCTACAGATAATCCTAAATCCAATATATGTTGTTTCAACCAAAGGACTTGAGCCACACAACTTCCAAGAGCAATGTACTCAGCTTCAGCAGTGGAAAGTGCAACAGAATTTTGCTTACTACTAGACCTTGAGACCAAAGATTATCCTATGATTTGACAAGTTCCTAAAGCACTTTTTTTATCCACCTTGCATCCTGCAAAATTAGAGTCAGAAAAACCAATAATCTCAAAAGAAGTGCTGTGTCGAGGATACCAAATCCCTAAGTTTTGGGTCCCCAAAAGATATCTAAAAATTCTTTTAATAACAGTTAGGTGGGATTCCTTAGAGTCGGCTTGAAATCTAGCACAAAGGCAAACACTAAACATTATGTCGGGTTGGCTCACAGTCAAGTATAGTAAAGATCTAATCATACCTCTGTACTTCTTCTTACCAACAATCTTACCACTTGGGTCCTTATCCAAAGGAACACTAGAAGTCATGGGAGTATTAATTTGCATAGATTTATCCATCTCATATTTCTTCAAAATGTCCTTTATGTATTTTGTTTGATTAAAAAAGGTTTCATCATCCAATTGTTTTATGCTAAACCCCAAAAAATAGGACAACTCTCCCATCATACTCATCTCAAACTCTCTACTCATTGTCTTAGAGAACTCATCACAAAGTTTTTTATTAGAAGATTAAAAGAGTATATCATCCACATAAATCTGAACAATGTGCAAATCATCACCAATTTTTCTAAGAAAATGGGTGGTGTCTACGCTCTCCTTAACAAACTCCCTTTCTAGTAAAAATGTGCTAAACCTCTCATACCATGCTCTTTGTGCCTGTTTTAAGCCATACAATGCCTTTTTTAATTTAAAAACATGATTTGGAAATTATGAACTCTCAAAACCTTGGGGTTGTTCTACAAACACATCCCCTTTTATTTTTCCATTTAAAAAGACACTCTTGACATCCATTTGATAAAGCTTAAATCCTTTAGCAAAGGCTGATAGTACTCTAATGGCTTTCAATCTAGCTACAGGGGCAAAG
>NW_021600876.1:0-1473 GCF_001605985.2 Dendrobium catenatum
CTTGAAAGTTGTTAATGAAGGCGGCCTAGCTTATTATAATCCACCCATGAAAAAATATTTTAAGTGGGAACACACTCAAAATTAAGACTCAAAATAAAAGGACTTTTTTAGTGACAAGCAAATTAAAGAAAATACATATTTCTCTAATAAATCAAAGAATTCAACACCAAGGCGCTGTAGGTGCAGCACTGCTGAGCTGCGACTCGTGATGAGCATACCTATTATTTCACTTGAAAGGTTGTGTTCTTTTGTGTAATAAAAATGCGTCTGTTTGACTATTTTGACCGTGGAATGGTGTGAGAAGAGAAAAATCACAATAAGAGAGTGTGAGAAATCATATCTGTAAATTTTCTCCCATTTGCATAATAAATTTTTTGGCGTGGTGCGAATCCATTATTTCAGGTTTGTCCTTGTTAAATCCTGCTGTACATTTTATTATTATTTTTCTCTTTTCTTGTTTGTTTTCCTATTTAATGATTTTATTCCCAATAACAATTTTCCTAAAAATCATGACGCAAATAAGAATCAAACTTATAGGCACCAATGTTAGAACCATAGGGCACATCGATTGAGTTAGAACTATGATTTAAAGACACTTCATTAACATCCAATTGAATCCAAATTTGAACTAAGATACAGTGGATTAAATATAGTGCTTGGATGTTATAATGCCCACTAATTCATTTTTTCCAAGTTTAGATTTACTGATTCAAGCAAGCAACAACTAAATAGCTCAACTAGTCCAGCAACAACCATTCCAACCAGGTCATAATGAGAGCAAAAAATTATAGAGATATATTTTTAATTTCGGGATTACCCTAAACCCTAAGGAATGCAAATGAAGAATGAGAAGAGAAGAGAGAAAAATATGATGAAAAAGAAAGAGAAGAAGAGGATGAAGGGGAAGAGACTCACAATGAGGATCGAAGGGCCGGTCGGCTGGGATTCGCGAGAGGAGAAGATTTTGATCGCAGCCGCTCGGATTCGCTCCCGATCGCGCGAGCACAGAGCGAAGTGGGGAATTAAGGATTCAGCTATCTTAAACTCACGGGTGGGCTTTGCCGGCGGTTTTTAACCGTTGCAAGTTGCACCGGTTTTAACATGCTGGTGTTGTATAAGAAAATCTATTGCAAATGAGGGGTTTTGGCATGTGGTATGCAGAAAACCGCTGCAACAAACGATGCGGATATTAGTCTATTTTTTGGTAGTGGGCATTTGTTCGAGGCTTCGAGCTAGGGCAAGCCTTCTTCTTCGTATGCCGTTCTGCCGGTGCTCTAACAAGTGGCTTCGAACAGTTGGTAGAGAGAGTTGTAACATTTGGTTAAGAGTTCGATTCTTCTTTTTTTGTTTTCTCAGCTTTTTTTTTTTGTTGAAGTTTTTATAGTTTTTTTTTATGATCTGTTTATGTTGGGTGAGGTGAATCTTTATTCAGGTTATTTTTTTTTTTCTTCAGATCTATAACATCTGTTTAGG
>NW_021600877.1:0-243 GCF_001605985.2 Dendrobium catenatum
TTTAAATGAACCAAATTTGAACACAATAAGAAAGGCTTGAATCGAGCTTGAACAACCTGAATAATAAACAAACTTAAATATGAACGAACATTTGCTCGACTCGGCTCGGTTAGTTTGCAGCTCTAGTAAAGTACATACCATTGAGTTCAAGTGAGGCAAACCAAAGATACAATCACATCCATAAGAATTAAGGTCAATGGCATTAATACTCCCCTCTGTTAATTATAGAGTGATGGTGCCTTC
>NW_021600878.1:0-241 GCF_001605985.2 Dendrobium catenatum
GTGATCGTCTTCATTGACGATATTCTGGTATATTCTACTTCTGAGGATGAGCATGCCAGACACTTGAGCATTGTGTTGGAGACTTTGAGGCGACATCAGTTGTATGCCAAGTTCTCCAAGTGTGAGTTCTGGCTGAGGAGCATTTCTTTTCTGGGGCATGTGATTAGCGGAGAAGGCATTTCTGTTGATCCCCAGAAGATTCAAGCAGTTGCTGATTGGCCGAGGCCGACTACGGTATTTG
>NW_021600879.1:0-253 GCF_001605985.2 Dendrobium catenatum
CTAATTCAAAGAATTGATAAATATAAATATATGATTAAAAATAAATATAAAAATCATATGAATAAGAATATATTCAAAATATTCTTTTTTTGGTATTATAAATTAGAGTTGGGTTATAGATAGTTACTCCATTTTGAAGTGTTACTATATTTCGAATTAGAAAATGAGTTTCTCGGTTGAAGATGCCCTGACAGTCTATTGTTATTGTTAGAATTATCATAGATTATACAAATTATGGCCCTTATATATATAT
>NW_021600880.1:0-216 GCF_001605985.2 Dendrobium catenatum
GCCTGATCCATAGTACCATGTAAAAAGAAGTGATTCATTGCTGTCCACACATCATCTTCAACTGTATCCCAAAAGTCTTTAAAGAAAGAGAATGAAGAACCATCCAATCCAGGAGATATGCCTCTAGCTGAGCTTTTGATAACCTTCCTAAGTTCTTATTCAGTGAAATCTGCCATGACAAAATTACTGTCCAGATTGCCAATGGTCCTTGTTGTG
>NW_021600881.1:0-487 GCF_001605985.2 Dendrobium catenatum
AGTTGGAAACAATCTGTTTAATTCTAGTTGAAGAGATTATAAAGGTTGGGTGTCCACATTCAGATAATTGAAATTCAATAATGAAGTTGAATGTTACTTGTAATATGATGTAAGTTGGGTGATGGTGCTGCAATTACTGATGTTGGTTGTCGATAACAATCACCGGGAAAAATAATAGAGTTTTTAAGCTCTTTTTGAATTTTCAAATATATCACGTGAAGAATATGAAACCTATTAATAACATTTTTAGAGGGAGTTGATGGCCATGGCAATAGTTATTTGCGCTTCTACTTGATGAATATGATTAGAATAGGAATCATCTGTCTTTCGTATTAACGGAAAAAGCAAATGTCCATAATAATGACTTTTAAAAAAGCATTTTATCATATCTCCGAGCCAAAAATTTAACGTAATTCATAAGAGAATCTTTAAATGTATGTTTTAAGGGTCTCTCGTACATTTTGACTAATCTAAATCAGATAAGAGG
>NW_021600882.1:0-1713 GCF_001605985.2 Dendrobium catenatum
TCCCAGTATTCTTTTCATTAACATATAATTCAAATTTTGAAAAATAAATAGCAAAGACATATCACATAAGAACTCATAAGTCATCAACGCTGTCATTACTAAGGGTTCTTCATTTGAATCATCATTATGATGAACTGCTCTCTCCCCTTCCTCTCCTATAGAGTTCAATGTCGGGCATTTACTACAAGATTTATGTAAGTTTTAATATATATAGCGTGAGGCGTAAGCCTTATTCCAATGAGGTGAGGCGAGCCTCGAGGCGGGTTTCAACCAAGTTGAGGCGTAAGCCTCATAAAAAAAATTTGAGGCGTAAGCATCGAGGCATTTTTTACTGGAATTGCGCAAAGGCGAGCCTCATATTGCGCAATTTTAAACCATGATTGCACTATAACATGACCACCATATCATAGCTTATAACCACCAGAACATGCCTTATAGGCACTAGAGTATTTTCTAGCACAAACAAAAACTCAAAGGATTATAGCTTATAGCCCCTTATCACTTCCAGCATATATAATTAATTACATATGTATATTTTTCATCATATTGTAGAAGCTAAAATATAATTGAGTACATGTCTGAATTTCATAATTTTCTATAAAGGTAGGCAACAAAAATCCTACTAAGCAAAAATGTACATTTTTAATAAATAACCAAATTATCAAGGATTGAACAAAACCCCCACAAATTTTAAAACTCATGTTGTAAAATTTTTAGAAAATAATAAAATGTCAGAATTTTAATCCGTATAGCATATAAAAAGTGACGCGGTGAAAATTTTACTAGTGCAAAGTTATCCGCATTTTAGTTAACGAAATTATAAATTTAATCGAAAAAATTGGTAGAAATAATGTATTTTTTAAGATTGAATAGGCGTAGTGTGACTTACCACGAGATGATCAGAATTTTCAAATGTGTCGACATAAAAATGCAACCTCCAAAATCTTGCTTTTATTTTTTTATCTCCTCAAAATTTCCCTCATTTTCTCCTTTTGCGTCGTTGTTTGTTAAAAACAAAACATTTAATTGAAAATGGCATTTAATATAACCATTATGCTTAATAATAAAATATTAAAATGATATTTAAGTAATTATGATAATTGTTTGATTTTAGCCCAAAATCCTATTATATCTTCAAATTTTAGAATAAAAAAATTACAAAAAAATATTCATAAATTAGCTAAGCATGTTCGAAATACTCAGGTGAAATTGGTTTGCAAAACGGACACCTATTAATCCCAAAACCCCTCTTGTACTGATAAGTGCCAATTTCTTAAGGAATTTCATCAGTACCCAAAAATTATGAAAAAATTAATGAAGCTATAAAACAATAATATATATGCTATGACGAAGATGGTTTGTGATTTGGACCTATAATGGCTCTTGATATAATTATTGATTGTTGAAGATAAAAAAAAAATCTAAAAAGAACCTAAGGGTTTTCACATGATGCACCGGCAGTTCTCCTTAAAGAGGTATGCAGTGCCCGACATGTATCGGACATGACACGCATTTGAGATGCCTTTAATATGTATCGGCACCTCATAGACGTGTTAGATCAAACAACAACAACAACAACAACATCAAGCCTTTATCCCACTACGTGGGGTCGGCTACATAAATCTTTTTTCTCCATTGTGTCCTATTAAAAGTCAAATTCTCGCTTAAATCTAATCAAGAAAGGTCATTCCTAATATTTTCTAACCATGTCTT
>NW_021600883.1:0-522 GCF_001605985.2 Dendrobium catenatum
GCACTTCCCTAGCTTACCTTAGACTTTACTCTAAGGAGGCACTAAAGAAACAAACTTAAAATTATAGAATTTTACTTAAGAGATAGAACTCACTAAATAATAACTTTTTCTTTTTACTAAATAGCAAAACTGAAAAATAATTTATAGTATGTATAAGGATGGGTTCAAGCACTGCAATGTTTGACAAGGTGGCACCGCGGAGGTATAAAATGAACTAGCGCCTCTACACTGTAATGTTGGCTCTGTTACAATGTTAACTGACTTGGCAAGGATAATGATTAAAATAATGCATTTTTGGATGAGTTGGCATGGTTCCTCATGTTGGAAACTGCTTCACTGTTGAGGTCTAAAAGTTGAGCGCTACGGTGCTTGAATGTGAATTTTGACGTTGAGGCGTTACATAGCTTGATGCTCCAACACTCATTTTCCTGAGGCTCCAGTGCTGCTATAGTGTTGAATTCTAGCACAACAGCGATGTGTTGTGCTTTAGTGTTGACCTTGGCGTCATTGCAATGCTAGGAA
>NW_021600884.1:0-320 GCF_001605985.2 Dendrobium catenatum
GAGAACTGTAGGTGCTGCTGGAGATGTCTCTGATAGGCAAGGAGGAATCACTGGTGTCGACTCAGGAGGTTTGGGACCAGATTCTATCTTTCTAACCCTCTCTGCAATCTCTCGAGCCGTTTGTTGAATCTTAAGTGAATCCCGCTCTGACTTATCAAATCTTTCTTGCATTTCTCTGACTTGTGACATCATGGTTGTCAACTGGTTTTCCAAATCTTGAAGACCCTAGCCCTTACGGACTCATCTGAATCGGACCCGGCAACCTGTGGGTCATCATCTTTAACAAGCCGACGTCTACCAGGTTCGGCCTCCTTGTTGGA
>NW_021600885.1:0-250 GCF_001605985.2 Dendrobium catenatum
CATTTAAAGAAAATTAACAAAAGTATTTTTGAGAGTAGGATTTTAAATCTTAAGATTCTGTCGGAGTATGAATGCTAATATTATGCGGAAAAAAAGTGGATAGTGATATTAAGAATATTATAATGCTTGAAATTTCAAAGGGAAAAGTTTCTAATAGTACAAATAGTTGGTGGTGAAATTCAAATGTGCGAAAAAAAAATAAGAAAATTTGTTATAAAAATTGGTTTAGATATAAAAATTCTAATAATTG
>NW_021600886.1:0-371 GCF_001605985.2 Dendrobium catenatum
GGCGATGGAGGTCGGGAAGACCGTAGTCGGCAGGAGACTTGGGTCTGAAAGACCGTTGTCTGGTGATGGAGGTCGGAGTGACCATAGTAGGCGACGGAGGTCGGGAGGACCGTAGTCGGCAGAAGACCGGGGTTAAAAAGATCGTTGTAGTAGGGCGGTACTTTGGTAGAACTTTGGACGTCAGGTAGTGGCCCAGCAGAAGTCCAAGCCTCAGGTGGTGTTCCGACAAAGTAACGGCGTCAGGTGCTAGTCCGGCGGAGGAAAGGGCCTTTGGCGAAGGTGAGGGCCTCTGGCGAGGGTGAAGGCCTCTGGAGAAGGTGAGGGCCTTAAATGAAGACGTCATGCCTGAAAGTCGGGCCTTGAGCAGAACG
>NW_021600887.1:0-352 GCF_001605985.2 Dendrobium catenatum
CACTCTTAGTTATATGAGCTGGTCGAGCATTTTGACCAGTGGGAGGCATGATTCGAGACTTTCGATGCTGCATAGGAGAAGCAACATGCTGAGGACTTAGCATGCTTTGCACACTAGCAGCCGCACCACCACCAGGACATGGCCTGGTTTAGAGCACAGTTCGCTACTCTGTCTAGCTACTTTTAGCAGCCACCACCTCCTCCTTCAGATGATCAGGACCCATCATTCTTTTAGTGTGTTTTTGTGATTTTGTTTTCCTTGTTTTAGTCCTTTTCTACTTTGCAGTTTTTTTGTTTTCTCCTCCTTTTTGTGATGTCGAAAGGGGGAGTAGCTATACTAGTTTGTACTGTTC
>NW_021600888.1:0-209 GCF_001605985.2 Dendrobium catenatum
TTAAAATATGAAATAACCGGACACGCGTGTCAGGCTCAAGTTTTATTTTTTTTAGCCCGGACACACCCAGAACGTGTCGGACACGTGTCCGTGCTGTGTCGGGCGCGTGTCCGTGTACGACACTTGTCCGACACTGCATTGCCTCTTAAAACGGAGTGTCGGTGCATCATAGCCATTCCCTAAAGTAGTAAGGGTCCGAGGAACCATCA
>NW_021600889.1:0-2870 GCF_001605985.2 Dendrobium catenatum
GATTGTACCCTTTGCATTCGAACCACACGAGCGGAATACTTTCGGAGACCCACAGATTTCTGGCGACCACGGTGGGACAGGTTTCTCTCTCCATCTTTGAGTGTTGTATTATTTACTTATGTAGGTAATCCTAGTTTGGTGCCTAGTCTGAGTTCTTATTTTCTACTCCACTATCTTCTTTTAATCCTTAGTGAGAGCTAGACATTTTTAATGCATAAGGATTTAATTAAAATTTTGAGTTTACTAGATCTGTGTTTTTTTTAGTTTTCAAATTCAAATCCAGATCAATCTATTTCAAATCATCTTATTCTGATCAAAATTTCGATGTCTATCAATTCATAGTTGGAATTATTTTCAGCTTGATCCTTATCCATATCATTTCAAATGAGAATCTTTATTCTATCCTTCATTATATGATTCATATCCTTAGCATAAACTTTAGCTTCAATCATCTCTCTTATTTGAACTCTGTTAAGCATGATCTTGATTCATATCAGTTCGAATAAAATCCAAATTTGATCTTTAATGGAATGATCCTTAAATTTGACATATATAAATTTTTTAAAAGAAAATTTAATTTGAGAAAAGTTTGAGAGTTTAAAATTTGATACAAACTTTTGAGGGAATTTCTTTAGAGAGATAGTGACTTATTTTTCTTAATGAAAATTTTACCTCTCTTTTATTTAAAATAGTAAGTGTTGGTTGACTCCTCTAAATGCTTAAAGAAAATTCATGATGATCCATAAAAAGAGAATATTCTCTCCCTCCATCCCTTGTATGGGATGATCTTATTTTTGAACTGAAATCTTTGACAAATTGGAAATTGGTTTAGAAATGAAAATTTTCTCTATTAGCTTGCAAATTTTCTATCTCATAGGTATTCTTTGCATACATATGAATCTACTTCATAATTTTCTCAATCAAGTGGTTCATTTTATCATAGGATCGAGTTTGTTTTGTGAATTTTTCTTCCTTACATAAGAGAGTGAGTTTTCTTCTCTTATGTTTGAAAGATACTTTTACAACTGAGAAATTTTCTTTTAGAGATTGAGAAAGAAAGCCAATTACAAGAAAAAAAAGGAAAGGCGCAATGTTCGTCAAAATTGTTGAAAAGGGCACAAAGTGACCTAAAAATGAAAGATGCACAAAGTGTATCAAGATGAAAAGATGCGCAAAGTGCGCCAAAAAAAAAGAGAGGCGCAATGTTCGCCAAAGTTTTTTTTAAATGGGCACAAAGTGGACCCAAAATGAATAAGTAAATGGCTCCCATTTCTTGGAAATCTCTAAATCTCAGAAAACTCATGTGTCCTTTGATATTCTTGATACTTGAGTTTGAAAATGATGACTTCGGATTCATTATTATGCAATAATATTCTATTAGATATGAAAGTACTTTAATGTAAGAAATTTGAGAAAATTCACTTTCTTCTTCTAATTTATATCTTTTTGAATTAGATTTTAATTCAAAAATACTTATCTAAGGGAGAGGGCTCAGTTTAGCTTGTAGGGAGCTTAAACTGGGTTAGCAAAATTTAAATCCCTAACCTTTTTGGGTTTAGATGGAGTCAACCAATTTCTTACTGAAATTTTAAAATTTGGTTACTTATGTCATTTTGATTGGACCAAAATAATCAAGAGGTAAATCTTTCGTTTTGGTAGAATAATATTCTTACTCTTTGATAAAATTTCCCCTCTTTGAAAAATTATGTGAATCAAACTTTTCTCAAATTAATTGATGAGTGTTTAACACCTCTTAGTGTCTTTACTATTGAGTATGTTTAAATGCTCATCTTTTCCTTTTGAAATTCATACATGAAAATCTTTGGACCCTTACATTTGACTATAAATCCCCTTAAGGACTGATATGATCTTCCCTTGATTGCACTCTCATTCTCTTTTGGAATCTTGGTTGTTTTGAGTTGTGATTATTTTGCTTACAAACAACCATTTGGTGTGCATTTTATTCTTTTCATATCTTTATGCCACCATCTCTTGTTTGGGAGGCACTATCCCATGCAAATTGTTAGTTTTGTTCACCTGCTCGGGAGCCACTCTCCCATTCAGGTCGTTGTTTTTGTGCTTGCTTGCTTGGGAGCCACTCTCCCATTTAAGCTATTGATTTTGTCCACCTTCTTGGGAGCCACTATCCCATGTAGGGTGTCGTTTCTGTTCACTTGTTTGGGAGCCGTTCTCCCATTCAAGTTGTTGTTTTGCTCTCTTGTTTGGGAACCACTATCCCATTCAAGTTGTAGTCTTTGTTCACTTGCTTGGGAGCCACTTTCCCATTCAAGTTGTTGCTTTGTTCACTTGTTTGGGATCCACTCTCCCATTCATGTTCTGATTTCATTTCTTAGTCGGGTTCATCCCATTAGATCTTTCTATATGTGATTGTTCTGTTGTGTCCTTTCTCATATTGGTGTCATACTAGCTTTATCTTGATTTGCATAAGACTATTCACCTTCATTACTTGTCGTTCTTCCTCCACGGACAGACCCGTAGGAGAGATTTCTCATTTGATGTTTCTGGTGGATTTCTTTGTTCAAGAGATCCCCTTTTGCCGCTTCACTTCTTTTTCGCTCTTTGTTCCGCCGTTTCGAATATGGTCAGGCGAACATTGAGTAATCCTCATTCACCGTTTCGAATATGGTCAGGTGGATGTTGGATTCTTTTTCTTCTTTTGTCTTGCCGTTGCGATCTGGTCAGGCAGACATTAGACTCTTTGGGAAGCTCTTTATTCGCTGTTGCGAATATGGTCAGGTGGATATTGAGCTGTTCTCATTCGCCGTTGCGAAGCATAGGGTATTGGTGAGGAGTGAGGATAAATCTTGGACATGCAGCTGTGCATGTTGGGTATGATCATTAGTTTTTGC
>NW_021600890.1:0-717 GCF_001605985.2 Dendrobium catenatum
AGGAACCCCAAAGAAACACCATAAATGCATTATAAGTATTATTAGTACAAAATCAAAATGTAGTGCAGTAAACGAAATAAAAAAGTATCAAATCATGATCATGAATATCTCCATCTCAATACTAATATGAAAAAAGGAGTTTTAGGAATATATTCTCTTGTCAAGTTATATTATAGGTGCTAATATGCCCTTGGTAACTTTCAAATGAAGAGTCCAACCCACAGTTCAACATTTATCTTTCAGAATCACACAAACTCGTCAGTCTGTTGATACATGCTGCTCAATAAGTTCCCATATGACTCATTGTTTTCATGTGACGGAATTTTCCCATGTCACATTGTTTCTAGACAAGACACCCAAATAATTTGGAGTCTATGAACAAGATGCAGTTCGAGAGATTTTTGGTTTGCAACCTATAAACAAATGTGGTTTGCCTATTGTTATGTTTATGTAGTCACTTGAATTAAGAGGCTGAGAAAAAAATGTGGGCAGAGTTAGATATTTTCTAGTAATGTTGGCATTTACTTGCAATAAACTTTAGATGATCTGAACAACATTTTCCTATATCTAATTCTTCATTTAATAAATTTTTACAAACAATATATCTTAAACTTAAACCAAAACAAAAATATATATATCTTAAAACTTAGGAAACACAAAGAGTTGCTTTATCCGATTCTAATACTAAATCAAGCTGAAAAAAAAAATTTTAAGAGC
>NW_021600891.1:0-419 GCF_001605985.2 Dendrobium catenatum
TTATTGTTCACAGAGACAAACTGGATGGTTCTCTGTACCCGGTCTCCGCACATAATAATTTCTCTTATTTGAAACAAAGTTCTCACTATTTTATAAAGCAACTTTTTAGTACAAAATTTTCTAGTTCAAAAAATTTTTTGTAATAAAAAATTGCTTTAAGTTTTATTTGGGACGACATTCTTACTATTTCTTAAATCATCTGTTAGTTACAAAAATATTTAATTTAAAAAAGATTAGGTTGAAAATTTATTTTAGAAGCAATAAAAAAATTATCTCAAACAAAGCCTTAATATCTCTAGCGAGATCTCAATCAAAATTTTAAGAATAATAAAGTGCAACCATGACCATGTTAGAGTTATTATTTATGAATTAAAATGAGAGTATTGAATTGATCTCCTTATTTTTATTTTGAAGGATCA
>NW_021600892.1:0-292 GCF_001605985.2 Dendrobium catenatum
TACTTGTGGGGTTCTTCAGGCTCTATCTTCCAAGTAAATCTCAGGCCTCACCTTTCACAGGTACATCCGTTTGGTTCACCTCCTTTTGATCCAGACCCCCACAAGTTTGATTACACATCATAATTCTATCAAATACATACTTAAAAAGAAAAAGACTCAAACCTGCAGAATAAAGTCAGAAGCAGTTTATATATAATAAAGCATTACATCCAAAATTTGCCTAGCACTTAGTGTGCTAAACATTTGCTTCTACCCTATTGGTCACATCTTTGGGGGGTTTTAAGCAGCACCT
>NW_021600893.1:0-618 GCF_001605985.2 Dendrobium catenatum
TGTTAATCATTGGCTATAAATCTCTAAAATTTAAGAATAATGAAAAAAATCATAAAGATAAAGAAAGCAAAAATAACTAAAACAACTAAAAAGAAACAAACACAAAAGACAGAAATTAATGATTATCAACACATGCATTTTAAGAATTTATTAAGCAGCATGTTTAAGCAATTATGAGCTGTGAGCCTCCTTTTGTCCAAGAATCATATGCATCTCATGAGGTATTTGGTGAGAGCAATCCTGTAAAAATCAATAACTATCAGATTTAGGAACCCAAACAAGTTTGGGTCCCTTCTTATGAAAAGTAGAGTGCAATGCATGTGTGCTATGCTGTGAATCATGTAATTTTAGTATCCACACCCAATGTGTACTATGGTGAACAATGCAAGTGTGTGTGATGTGCCTAGCATGCCACATGAAAAGCATCTAACACTAGGAAAAGGATTTCTTAAAAGGCTTGGGTTATAATGCCTCTTCCTAGGTCTTGGCTTTAGATCAAAAGTGGGTGTCATCCAATTTCTCTTAATTATTTCCAATTTAGTTTTAAACCTCGAGTTAGTACTTTCTAAAGCAGCATTCTGAATCCTCAAATTTTGCTCCATCTCTTTAGATTTCTTA
>NW_021600894.1:0-256 GCF_001605985.2 Dendrobium catenatum
GAAATTTCAATACTAACAATAAGATTAGTTGCTATGAAAAGATCCCTCACACAACTCTTCCTATTACTAGGTTCTAGCGGAGAATAATTGGCATGATTTTCATGAATCCATTAATAACCATAAACGAAAAGTAAACTAGGAAGATAAGAGAGTTTGGAAGAAGAGTTTATCCCCAGTCAAGAGAGATACACACTCCTGCAGGATGATTTGAGTGTTGGAGGGGCGACTATGACAGCCACCATCAGCTTCTTCGCAC
>NW_021600895.1:0-266 GCF_001605985.2 Dendrobium catenatum
CTTGATATAGGGTAAAATGGAGAATTATTATTTATTAGTGAAATTCTAGGAGTGGAGGACTCCGGGGAGTGAATGTAGGTCAAGTGATCGAACCACTATAAATTATCTGGTGTGATTTTTCCTTTACTGCACTTTATTTATGTTTTGCTTTTTTACTTTCGTTATAATTGCTTGGTGAAAATCATAGTGGAATTCTTTGTTGAGTAAGTTAAAATTTCACCACCTATTATTGCAATCTTGTTTTAAGAATTTGCTTCAGCATCAAT
>NW_021600896.1:0-203 GCF_001605985.2 Dendrobium catenatum
TGTCGTGTTTTACATCCTCATCTCGATAATCCTCCTACAACTCTTCCCCCTCCTGCTACTCTGCCATTTACTTCTTTACAAGGTAATGGTGGTGATGGAATGGTGCTTGGGTGTGGGGATGTTGATGTTGTTAGTGATAGTTATATAGAAGCTGTTGAATTTCCCTTAGTTAGGTTTGGTACTGAGTTTGTGTCTGAAACTAT
>NW_021600897.1:0-258 GCF_001605985.2 Dendrobium catenatum
TGGTAATGCTAAGAACTTTTTAATTGAAAATGTTTTAATAGTTGATGGTTTGAAACATAATTGCTTAGCATTAGTCAACTGTGTGACAAATGTTTTGATGTTAAATTTTTTACTGATAGATGCCTGATTAGTTTATTTGATGAAGTAATTTTAGAAGGAAAACGAATGAACAATATTTACATGTTAGACCTTGATCATGTAGATAACTCAAAATCATTTTGCTTGAAAACAATAGTTGATGACTCGTGGCTATGGCAT
>NW_021600899.1:0-647 GCF_001605985.2 Dendrobium catenatum
GAATATGGTCAGGTGGATATTGAGCTGTTCTCATTCGTTGTTGTGAATATGGTCAGGCGAACGTAGAACTCCCTCTCTTTTCTTACTCCTTGTTTGCTGTTTCGAACATGGTTAAGCAAACCCGGAGTTGTCCCCATTCGCTGTTGCGAATATGGTCAGGTGGATGTGGGACCCCCTTGCTTTTCTCTATTCTGCTGTTGCGATGTGGTCAGACAGATAGATGATTCCATTACTTTCGATTACTACTATTTTCCTATGATTGTTACTCGGATTATTGCTTTCCTTTGATTATTTCTCTTTGATATTTCTTTGATTTTCGAATTATTATTTCCCTTCTTCCGTATCATATCTAGATATTTCCCATAGGTGATCGTTGAATTCTACTTGGTCCTTTGAGATTTCCTTATTGATTTTGTTTTCATTAGTTGACTGCATTTTCTTAAGGACTTTCTTGGGTCGACCTTAGGGTTGTATATTCCTAAGGTTAGGAAGGTCAACGCCAACATATACGGTTCACCCATTGTTCTCCGTATATGTTGGGGGTCCGTTTGTTGACCTCGATTTTGGCTCGATCGTGCTCAGCACCCTCGATCGATTTAATCGAACATTGTCAAACCCAATTTGAGCTCGAATTGACCCGACTCGAG
>NW_021600900.1:0-236 GCF_001605985.2 Dendrobium catenatum
ATTAATCAACATTCCCCAAAAATTTCTATTCAATCACTTAATCCATACTTAAAATTTCAAAGAGATCTCTGAAGTGCTTCCAAAATTTAATGTATATATAAATTTAAAAATAAATTTTGATAGTTGAAAATAGCTTAATTTTAGAAACTTAAGAAGATCAAAATATTATTAAAGATAGGTTCAAAATAGTTTTGAAGATACTTTAACAATATTAAAATACATATATATTTTTAAAT
>NW_021600901.1:0-506 GCF_001605985.2 Dendrobium catenatum
TCAACATTTGGATAATTCATAAAATTAATATCACCCACTCAATAAGTTCATTAGCATCCACAATACTTGCAAATAAATTCTTGAAAACACATTTATTCCACCAATTAAAATTTTGTTTGAGCTTCTTCATCTTAAGCAAAAAATTAATGATACCAAAACTATTATTATTGGGAAATAAGGGACCATGCTAATTAGTTTTGACATTATTAAGAAATGAGTCATGCAATAGCCACATATTTTAAAATCTAAAAGGAAAATGAGTATCATTAACTTGTAAAGAAATATTCAAGAGCAAAGGAGAATGATCCGAGAGAGTTTTATACAAATGATCAATGAGAGTATTCTGATATTTAGAAATTTAAACATTATTGAAAAGAATATGATCCAAATATTGCCACATAGTACCTTGGTTCCAAGTAAAAGCATTGCCAGAAAAGCCAATATCATTAAAATTAGACATTGAAAGTGTGTCATTAAAGTCTTCCATAGCCTGAAAATTAGGAGGT
>NW_021600902.1:0-370 GCF_001605985.2 Dendrobium catenatum
GTAATCCACACACATACGAAGTGTCCCGTCCTTCTTCATCACAAACAAAATAGGTGCTCCCCAGGGCGAAACACTAGGACGGACAAAGCCTCTGTCTACCAACTCCTGAAGCTAAACTTTCAACTCAGAAAGTTCTTTCGGTGTCATCCTGTACGGAGCTTTTGATATTGGAGCTGTACCCGGAAAAATATTAATAGAGAACTCCACATCTCTATCCGGAGGTAAACCAACCAACTCCTCTGGAAAAAACATCAGCAAACTCCCGTATCACTGGGATCTCAGAAACAGAACCAACCTTCAGGGTCAGATCCCGCACCGAAGCCAAAAAGACTAGGCACCCTTTCTTCCACATTCTGCTCACCTCCAACAC
>NW_021600903.1:0-257 GCF_001605985.2 Dendrobium catenatum
AACCTCCCTTACTTCATGTTTCAGTCATACTTCAGTCATAATGGCTAGAGAACTTGATTTGCTTTATTGATATGATTTCTTGATACGATTATTGTTTCAAAAATTATAAATACCTAATTGTCCATTCACGTTCTCTTATGATCAGCCTTTGAGAAATTCATTTTTTTTATATGTATATGTGATGTCATTATATCATGCACATAGGCCGTGACATTTTTTTTATATCATATCTATGTAAGTCATCGGATATATTTCTT
>NW_021600904.1:0-307 GCF_001605985.2 Dendrobium catenatum
TCTACTAGGCTCCTCACCTGAAGCCATCTGCACATACTTAAAAAAATATATTAGAAATATGAGTAATAACAAAAATTTTAAAAAAAAGACGCAGTATAGTAGCTAAAAAAATACAGTACAGTAAGATGCAGTGAAGTAAAATAAAATGCAGTGCAGTAGCTAAAAAAATACAGTGAAGTAAAATACAGTGAAGTAAAATACAATGAAGTAAAATAAAATGCAGTGCAGTAGATAAAAAAAATCAAAAATACCTTATGTTGTTAACTCGTCATTTGTTGATTCACTTGCATAAGATGATACACTCCAA
>NW_021600905.1:0-583 GCF_001605985.2 Dendrobium catenatum
AAGATTTTAAATCAAAAGTAGGATAACCTCTTTTAGAGAATAGAGATTAAAAAAAAAAAAGAGTTTCCTTCCTTTGACTGTTTTAGAGAAGTCAAACACAACTTACCAAAGATTTCAAGAAAAGTGAGTGTGTGTGTTGATCAGAGAAAAACTTTCACGAGAAAAAAAAATTCAAAGAATAAACAAAACTAAAAAACAAAAATTAAAAAAAAAATACAAAAATAAAAAAACACGAAAGGCTCTTAACCATTATATTTCTCCTGGTCTGATGCTTCAAAGATCAGATCTGCCCATGAGATTTTTCGCCTTTCATTATTTCCCCAGTTTAAATTTTTCTTTGCCTTGCCCTTTTCTTTCGTAGGAAGAATTCTTAAATTAGGGCACTGATTTTTTTCCAGGCTTCCTGCTTCGAAAGCAGATAACGTTAGAAGAAATAAGGACATCCTTACCACTTTTACCTTTTTTCACTTTTGCTTATGCTTTGGTGAGCTTTGTGATTTGCTTGACAAGTCATTGCTATCGTCACCAACTAAGCTTCCTCTTTTTGTATCTTCAGCTTTTAGAATGATCGTTTCACCTGCAT
>NW_021600906.1:0-207 GCF_001605985.2 Dendrobium catenatum
AAGAGGAGGGAGACATTCCCTCTTAAGTGTAACCACTCATATAACATTACAAAGGGGTTTTTCAACCTCCCCAGGGCCTACCACTAGTGAGAAGAGGCATTTCACTTGATGTTCTGCATGGATGTTGAACATTTGCCGCACATGAGCCTATAGTAGACATTGGACTTGTAGATAAAGATCCCGCCAATCTTAAAAAATTTGTTACAA
>NW_021600907.1:0-303 GCF_001605985.2 Dendrobium catenatum
AGCAACAGTCGGTAAGCAGATTTTTCAATCCTTTCCGGGATTTCAAAAGGTCCAACATACCTTGGATTAAGCTTGCCACCTGGCCAAATCTGCTCACACCCTTCATCGGGCTGACTTTGACATACACAAAGTCACCAACCTGAAACTCAACAAACATGTGCTTCTGATTGTAATATTTCTGCTGTTGATCTTGAGCCGCTTTCAATCTTTCTTTTATCAAGCTGATCTTCTTAACAGTTTCTTCCAAGAAAGTGGCACCCAATTCCTGTCTATCTCCGACCTCAGTCAGAGTCAAAGGAGTAC
>NW_021600908.1:0-472 GCF_001605985.2 Dendrobium catenatum
ATAATGAATGTGCTTTTTCATTTTGCTTAAAATTTTTATTGATGGTTCATGGTTGTGGTATAGGAGGTTATGCCATTCCAGTTTGAAAACAATTAGGAGAGTGACCTAAAAAGACCTAGTTAGAGGTGTCCCCAAACTTAAGTTTTACAAAGACCACATTTATGATGCGTGCCAATTAGGAAAGCAAGTCCATTCCACTTTTCACTCTATTAAGGACATTAGCACCTCTAGATCTTTAGAAGTCCTTCACATGGATTTGTTTGGACCCATTAGCACTGCAAGCTTAGGAGGGAAAGTTTATGGTTTTGTAATTATAATTTACTACTCGAGGTTTACATGGATTAGATTTCTATCACATAAGAACGAGTCTTTTGATCAGAAAAACTTGGTTGTGAGATCTTGACCATCCATAGTGACCATGGGGGAGAGTTTAAGAATGAGAGATTGGATACTTTTGTGAGGATAAGGGGAT
>NW_021600909.1:0-894 GCF_001605985.2 Dendrobium catenatum
GCGACGCACTCAAATGACGTATTTCGGGTTTTTACATCCCATACTTGTCACTAAAGCATTTGGATGCCTTCAAATCTTAAACCAACCATAGGGTTCGAACAGCAAAATTTCATCATCCAAATTCACCACATTTTCCTCAAATATTAAATAGTCTAAAGTAGTTGAGAAGAGATCAGCCTAAGCTAACTTCACGAAAGGACAAATTTAACTCGAGTTTGAAGTGGACACATAAAAAAAAAAAAAGTCTTCCGTGCTTCCAACTCAAAGTCCTATGATTTGAGCTCCAACCTACAAGTCATAAAGAACTTCAAATGAAGTGGTGTCAGCTTGCATCAACTTTCTGATGCTCAAAATAGAACAAAAGCAATGGCCTGCCTCCAGCTCAACTAACCCGCAATGCTTAGTGGTGATTCTTATCAAAGTTGCTCATATAGCCAAACGCCAAGACTCCGTTAAGGCCTTCAAAGAGAAAGAGAGGGCTAAATTCCATCTCCCCTAAAACAATCTTGTCTTCAATATATAGTGGCAGGGCTCATGAAAACACTAGCTTCTTTCAAGTCCTTAGTCAACAAATAAGGTTATGGCATAACTTCAACCTACTCCATCCCTCACTCTCAACAATAAAGGCAGTAGTACAACATAAGCCCAGACCAATCCTCAACCCCAGGGTAACTGTGTGGCTTTGTTCTTACTCATTGTCATGCTCCCCAAAGAGTTGTAACATAATTCAAGTTTATGCCAAATAAAATTATGAGCAGCCCTTCATCACCAACCAGGAACAACCCAAACTATGTTACCTCTAGTATCTACCAAAACTTCAATTCCTATTGAGTTTGCTTGACCTTCATCACCTATGAAGATCTGCCTGTTTTTCAAGCTCGCTACCTTGAAACC
>NW_021600910.1:0-228 GCF_001605985.2 Dendrobium catenatum
TGCTGCCATGAAAGTCATAGGGGTCTCAATATTGGACCCGACCCAAAAACCCGATTTGAAAATTTCGGGTTTCAGTTGGCACGAACCCGAAGCGGGTCGAGTTCAGGTCTGGAAAACCAACCCGTTTGCAAAATCGGGTCGGGTTCGGGTTGACCCGGGAATGACCCGGAATGACCCTAAAACTCATCTGCCGGCTCTGACCGGCCCTGTCTGAGTTTTGCTCGCATG
>NW_021600911.1:0-258 GCF_001605985.2 Dendrobium catenatum
TAAGTATATCCCGGTTTTAGTTGCTATTACTTATGTAGTACTTGTACCGAGTTTTTTGATACCTCGTAATATCTCGGTATTCGTTCTTAAAACTCGGTATTGATAACTTTCGTTATATTACAGTTAATTATGACTTATATACCATTAGAATTTAAGTACCATATGTTAATACCGAGTTATTGATAGCTCGGTATTGAACTTGTACCGAGATTTTCATGTATTTATTACGGATTTTTTCCGTTGTTTTAATGAATAATG
>NW_021600912.1:0-216 GCF_001605985.2 Dendrobium catenatum
GGTCGCTTAAAGGATTTAGTTTATGTGAAATATAATCGAGCACTGATTCAGAGATTCAATCATCGTGATTTCATTGATCCTATTTCTTTCACTGAGATAGATGATGCAAATGAATGGCTAACAGGAAAATTAGATGATTTATCTGATGATGAAAATAACTTTATTGCTGGAGAGGAAGGTTTAACTTGGACAAGTGTTGCTAAAGCTACTAGTGTT
>NW_021600913.1:0-431 GCF_001605985.2 Dendrobium catenatum
AGATGTGTCAAATCCAAATCACGTCGAAAAATCGATTGCGAAAACACAAAACAATTCATACCTCGGTCAAAACACAATATCTTTGAAAACAGAAATAGGGTTCGGAGTCCTTACCACGAGATCTTCACTTTTCCCAACAGCAGCGTCGGACGAAAAGCGCTCCGCGGCCTCCAAAACCAGATTTCTCCTCTTTTCCCTTCTCTTTCTCTCTCTAAAATCAGATATTTTGATTTATAAAATATTTTCTCTCTCATCAAAACGACCTGATTTTCTTATATCATTAAACGGATCGGCCCGGCCGATCGCCATATCGTCCCGGGACGATCAGACCAAAAATCGATCGTCCCGATCGTTCGGGACGGTTCCCAGAACTATGCTCAGGACGATATTTTCCACAGTGAAAATCGGCCTGGACGATGTAAAATCGGCCT
>NW_021600914.1:0-316 GCF_001605985.2 Dendrobium catenatum
CGTTTAAGCCATAAAAATGATCTTTTATGTTTGCAAATTTTTGCAACAGATTTCCGAAGACTGAGGAATTTTCATATATGCTTCTTCAAGATCACCCTTAAGAAACATGCATCTAATGTCCTTAAGATTAAGTTTGCAACTAGTTTTGTGAATGAATGTGAACATGTAGAGCACTCAAAACACTTTAGAGGAATGGTGGAGATATTTTAGTATTTGATAACTTGAGAGAAATTGACTTGGAGTTTGAAAGTTAAATAAGCATTAAGGTATTATATTTACGAGATATATTGTTGTTAAGACAACTTCTACCTCAAAT
>NW_021600915.1:0-212 GCF_001605985.2 Dendrobium catenatum
TGATAGAAAAAGAATAGTTAAGAGTGCTCAAGGTATCTCTAATGCCCCTCCAAATGTAAAATAAGGCAGAAGAATAAATCCTATCCTCCATATCATGAAGAAAATTATAGTAAAAAAGAGAACCCACCTCCAGCACAATATTAATTTGATAAATATTAGCACAAAGAGTTAATCCGTGGAGCACCGCATAGGAGATAGCAAAGTTAACATCA
>NW_021600916.1:0-306 GCF_001605985.2 Dendrobium catenatum
ATGCAGGATGTGATTCAACTATTATATTATCTACAGAGATAACCTCTTTGGTCTTCTTCTTTACGTATGGAACGACTTTTTTTGATGAACTCTCCTCTTTTTCACCATCTTCTCTTTTTCTTTTCGGTGATGAACTAGCTTTTGGTGGTGGCACAACTTTGGCCGATGGTGGAGGAACTTCTTGTATTTGTGGTTGTGGAAGTTCTTTAGCCAATGGTGGAGGTGGAGGAACAACTTGTATTGGTGGAGGTGGAGGAATTTCTTGGACCATTGGTGGAGGTGGAGGAACAACTTGTATTGATGGAG
>NW_021600917.1:0-202 GCF_001605985.2 Dendrobium catenatum
ATCATGTTCATGCCTTGGTTTTAATTAAAAAAAAAAAGGGGGATCTCTTTCTGCTTTGCCTTCTTGTAACCTCCTTTTTGATGTATCAAAAGGAGGAGAAGTTTATGAGGTTTTTTTTTCATCAATCCTGAATTTTTGCTATTAACTGTTTTTCATAGTGTTTTGCTATCTTCAAAAAGGGGGAGATTGTTGCAAACCTATT
>NW_021600918.1:0-259 GCF_001605985.2 Dendrobium catenatum
CTAGCCAAGTCCTAATGATAATTTTGAGAAAAGCCTATAGTTACCCTATCAGTTCACTTTTAAAATTATGAAAGACAAAGAGGTTTAGGGTTTGACAGTTGAAAGAGGAATTTGATATTTTGAGCATCGAACAACTACAACTCTCATCTTCTTCTTTAATCATCAGCTTTAAACAAGGATTTCTCTGTTATCTACTTCAGGGTAAGTTTGATGATAGTATCATTTTATTTACAAGTTGTTTAAAAAATATCAAATTCCT
>NW_021600919.1:0-294 GCF_001605985.2 Dendrobium catenatum
TCTGTCTGGGGGGTAGTTTTGGTTTGTTCGGCTTTTTCTTGTGTTGTTTTTGTGATAGTTTTCTGGATTTTCTGGATTTTTCTGTTTGGATCAGTCAGACCCAGACATGACAGATGGGCAGAGTTCTAGTCAGGCGGCACCAGTGGGGAGTACAGCCCTAGTCGTCGGTGCTGACACGCTTTCACAGTTTGCTACACTTGTTGCTCAGATGATGAGCGAGACTCAGAGCAGAGCTTCTACTGTCCGATCTGATGATCTTGATAGACATTTGCAGTTGTTTTTGAGGTTGAAACC
>NW_021600920.1:0-361 GCF_001605985.2 Dendrobium catenatum
CCTGATCCTTCTGACCTCCATCATCTACCGACAAATGATCCTTCCGACCCCCGTCACCCGTCAACTACGATCCTCTCGACCTCCGTTGGCATACAACGGCCCTTCTGACTTATGTTGCTCGCCGACTACGATCCTCCTGACTTTCATCGCCCGCCAACTAAGGTCCTCCCGACCTTCGTCGCCAGTCGACTGCAATCCTTCTGACCTCCGTCTTCTACCAACGACGATCATTCCGACATCCGTCGCTCACCGACTATGATTCTGCTACCTTAAATATGTCAACAATAATTCTTCCAACTCCCACCATGTAATATAATATGTATGATGCCACATCAAGCCAAGACCTTCCTCTTAAGGAAGG
>NW_021600921.1:0-611 GCF_001605985.2 Dendrobium catenatum
TGAAGACACTCTTAGCTACCAGGGCACTTCTATAGGTAGATTCAGTTAGGGTCGACAGTAGTCTCCTAGTGGTAGTAATGTAATCGAACAAATTCAGCCAGCTAGGATAGAGATGGTCCTTATCAAAGGAGGGCGAGGCTACAACGGGCAAAATAAATAAATCAGGAATGACACACTTGGCCAAATATGCACCCAATTGAGCAGCTCTAGAGTTAGACTCTAATGAAACAAAAGGGGGATCATTGCTCAAATCAGTCTAAAAAACTTTCAGACTCAAAGTACTGTCTTCCGAAAGAGACTCAAGTTTGGTTGCAACCCTAAGATCCATGGGTTCCGTTTCACTTAAATCATGTGATAAATTCGATTGACTTACTTCCAACTCGAGATTATCTAAGTCGCCATCAGAACTATCCAAAATTAAATCAGAATTATCAGAATTATCCGAAGTCATCTCATTAGGTGTTACAACTAAATCAGGATTTCCAAATTTAAATTCAAAGTGTTTGAAGTCTGATTGGCTCCTTTCGAGATCACATTGCTATCATCCAGGCATACTTTGTCCAAAGGCTTCTCAAGGAGACTAGGATCGGGGTGGGTTAAGGTGTCGATAT
>NW_021600922.1:0-376 GCF_001605985.2 Dendrobium catenatum
AATCAAGCTCAAATTTTGGTGAAACAATTTTGGACATATTAGGCATTATCTATAATTTATATAGGTCCAGATGTCCAGTGGATTGCTGTGGGGTGAATTTACAAAGTATTGGGTCCATTTTGGACCCAAAACTTTGGAAATTCATAACTCTCCAAACTAGTAGAATTAGGCTTCCTAATTTCTGTGGTGTGTTTGTGTATGGATAAGGGTTAGATGAACAGAGATTTAGACCCAATTGAATACTAATGCCATCTAGGAAAAATAATTAAGGATAAGGTCTAGCTAACTTAGAAAAATCCTAGGAAATTCTACACACACCCAATAGGGGTGAAACTTGAACATAGTAAACCTAGTGACATTTGACACCTTAGGTTTA
>NW_021600923.1:0-206 GCF_001605985.2 Dendrobium catenatum
TGCCACTATCAAACAAGTGACGCCGAGGGGACTAGTCACCGGGAAAGAAACCGGAGTTAGAGAAGTGGGCGGTCGTCCGATAAGAGTTCACGGAGTTCTTGGTCATTGAAGCTCAATAATCTCGGCGAGGCAATAAACGATGCGATTGACGTAACGTTCCACGGTGATGTCGTACTCCCAATCCGGCTCGTAGAAAGGAGAGAGGA
>NW_021600924.1:0-343 GCF_001605985.2 Dendrobium catenatum
ATCTGGTGTGTTATTTCCTTTATTATTTTTGCATTTATATTCTACACCTTTATTTTCTTTGTGGTGAATTTTTGTTTGAGTTTTATGTTTTGATTTCAAATGATTTTTTAAAATACTAATTCACCCCCTCTCTTGGTTAACCTTGGGACTAGTTCATAAGGGCTTAATATCCCTAATAAACTTTCATATTACCACTAGATAACTCGGGGTTACGAGGCTATTAACTTAGCTCCAAAGAAGGTGAAATAAAATTCACGTCCCTAATGTAAACAAAGGTAGTAATCAATTAAAACTTAAAATATATCATTAAAAGAAACATTAAGACTTTAATACTTAAATTTAA
>NW_021600925.1:0-273 GCF_001605985.2 Dendrobium catenatum
AAGTGTAGTTGGAACCAAGTGGGTCTTTAAGAATAAGATGAATTATTCTTGAGTGGTGGTTAGGAATAAGGCAAGATTGGTGGCTAAGGGTACAACCAAATAGAAGGGATACATTTTGAGGAGACCTTTACCCCTGTAGCTAGATTGGAAGCCATTAGAGTGTTATTAGACTTTTCCTGTTATAAGGGATTTAAGCTTTTTGAAATAGATGTTAATAGTGCCTTTTAAAATGTGATAATAAAAGAGGATGTGTTTGTAGAACAACCCCCAGGT
>NW_021600926.1:0-272 GCF_001605985.2 Dendrobium catenatum
AAAATCTATGAAAGATAATAAAAGTGGCCATATTTCTAACTTATACATCTTGGCTATGAAGAAAGCTATTAGAAGTGGACAGAGAGTGATCACACATATTAAGTCTCATTGTTCATGGTATGCTTCGAAGTTGAATGTGGATAATAAATGAGCCAAATCTTACGTACAAAACAAGGAAATGATACTAAACTTTATAAGTTGAATTGGATAAATACAATATAATTTTAAGTTTTTTTTTAAACATGAAATTAGATAACAACATACAAACTTTT
>NW_021600927.1:0-256 GCF_001605985.2 Dendrobium catenatum
CCATACAATGCCTTTTTTAATTTAAACACATGATTTGAAAATTGGGAACTCTCAAAACCTTGGGGTTGTTCTACAAACACATCTTCTTTTATTTCCCCATTTGAAAAGGAACTCTTGACATCCATTTGAAAAATCTTAAATCCTTTATAGCAGGCAAAGGCTAATAGCACTCTAATGGCTTGCAATCTAGCTACAGGGGCAAAGGTCTCCTCAAAGTCAATCCCTTCTATTTGGTTATACCCCTTAGCCATCAATC
>NW_021600928.1:0-331 GCF_001605985.2 Dendrobium catenatum
CCTACTCGGCATCTGGATCAGAACTGCTTGATACCGAACTCGGTACCACTGACGTGACACATTCTTATTGGTCTCCGGACGAGAAATTGCATTCGGCATCCGCTTAGAATAATCTCTCCTTATTAAGAGGTTCATTGATAATAGAAGCTAACTCACATTTGTATTGGGAGTTAGCTTCTATTGTACACCATATGCTCATGTTTTTATGATTTGCATGATTATAAAATAACTAACTCTTAACTTATTTTATAATCTACATAATATTTTTATATCAAATTTATATTATTTTATTTTGAATATGTATATGAAGAAATTTGTTGTATTGTAAGGA
>NW_021600929.1:0-307 GCF_001605985.2 Dendrobium catenatum
AAGGGCGTACTCCACCACTAATCCCCAAGTCAAATACTAGGGTGGTGCCACAGAGGGCGTACTCCACCACTAGCGAGTGTGATCCTAAGGGAGGCAACGATTCGACCCTATGGAGAAGGCGAAGAGCATTAAAAAGAAAGACCTTAAAAAAAGAAGAATCAAGTTGCAAATCAAGAAAGAGAAATTTTATTAATTGATAAAATGAGCTACATCAAGCATAGTATTTCTTAAGGAAACGCCCATTGACGGGTATCATTGGGTGGTTTCCTTTACAATCTACTAACTGATACAAGCCTCCTTCGTAGAC
>NW_021600930.1:0-208 GCF_001605985.2 Dendrobium catenatum
TTAGATTCCTTTTTCTAGCTCTTCGAAGGTAATTCTTTGTCTTGTTCCTACCGACAACAGGGGTGCTAGAATTTGACCCAATCTCAGATTGAGATGTTAGCTCTTCTATCGTTATTGACTTCTAGTTTTTATCCTCATAAGCGGAGGATACAGTGGATACAGGGGCGACAGCGACCTCCATCTTAGAGATGGGGGAGTCAACTCCTGA
>NW_021600931.1:0-347 GCF_001605985.2 Dendrobium catenatum
TGTGAGTGGTATTCATATTCTGGAGGATGGTGATGGTGATTACATGGAGCTGATTAGATATCCTATTGGGAGATCTATTGCTTCTATCATTTATGAGAAGCAATTTTGGAAAGAGGTTGATCCGGTTGTAAACATCTACAAGCTCAAGCTTATGCCAAGAACTCGGCTATTCTAATGCAATCATCACTATAACTCTGGATATAAGCAAATCCTTTCACTACACTTACTCTGATACCAATTGTGGCGTCCCAGACATCTATAGTGAAAGGATTTATCGACATTCTTTCTTTTCGCTCAGATCAGTACAGATATCCAGAAATGATAAATGCACTAAAACAAATGAACAC
>NW_021600932.1:0-590 GCF_001605985.2 Dendrobium catenatum
TCTGAAAGGTAATCAAATCCAATTCTCTTATTTCCCGTGTCTTCAACCTCACGCCTCTGTTCTTGGCATTCTTCAATTGCTAATAATAATTCCTTTGAGTTAGATATATACCTCTTTAGGATCTACAAGCATCCCCACCATAGCTGCATTAATGACATTATAATTCTCAATCCTTGAGGTGCTTGCATAATAAAGAATAATATCATCCCTACTAACTCCTTCGCAAAAATCTTAACAAGATTTTTATTGTTGCTTAGCTTGTTAAGTTATAAAAATTGAAAGAAGAAAATAATTTAAATAATTAAAGAGATGAAATTTTACCTTTCAAATATTGAAGAAGCGGAGTTGAATGATCTAGAAGTGACCTTCAATGGCATTGGGCGACATAGAAGCTGAAAGAGCTGTTTGGGAGAGAAATTTTTTTTAAATGGGAGAGGTAGGCTGCTTGGCATGGAATAGAGTTTTTCTGGGGGAATATCTGGAGGAATTTTTTGTTAAAAATTAAATAACATTTCCTACAAAAAAATATGGCAAAAATTTCGTCACTATATTTAAGTAAAGATAGAATTTCTGATCAGAATTACTATAAA
>NW_021600933.1:0-384 GCF_001605985.2 Dendrobium catenatum
TTTCCCCCATAAGAACGAAGCTACAATGGCTACCAAATACACTTACAAAGGGCCTTGTCATAGATTAAATAGAAGAGCTAAAAATGAGCTCATTAATGCAAGTTGCCGACATTAAAGTCCAGGATGATCATCCTGGCCGATTAGTTCAAATATGAGGAAAATCATCCTGAATATCGCCCTGAAATGAAGTTGAACGATGTCTAATCGTCCCAAACGATCTTACAATCGTCTCGGACAAAATCCCCATTAATTACTTTCCAAAACTGCCTGAGAAATTTTGGAAGAATTACTCTGGATCGTCCGGGATGATATTTTATAGTCCAGGACGATCCACTGGGACGATGTCGAAAAATAAGATTTTCCTAAGTAGATATGGCGGCAGAT
>NW_021600934.1:0-369 GCF_001605985.2 Dendrobium catenatum
CTTCAATTAATTTAAAATAAATCAAGATTAATTTAATATGGGCAATAATGTTTATAATTTTTTGAAATATCATTTACTTCATAAAAATTCTTTAAAAACCTCCTAAATTAATTTAAAACGGGTCAAACCGGGTTGATTTCGGGTTTCCGGGTCAACCCGAACCCGACCCGGTTTTACAAACGGGTCGAAATCCCTAATCCGACCCGGTTCGGGTTCGAGTTCGGGTTGAACCGAACCCGAAATTTTCGGGTCGGGTTTTCGGGTCGGGTCAAATATTGACACCCCTAGTACTGACGTTCTGGGTAACACAAATCTTCCTTGGTACAACAATCTCTCCCCCTCCAACGAGTACCCTGGATGGCCTCCCTC
>NW_021600935.1:0-2420 GCF_001605985.2 Dendrobium catenatum
AGATCCGCAACACACGTGCTGTCATGGGATGCTACGCGGGTCAATAAGAAAATTCAAGTTCGAATCCGAACCTTTTATGTGGATTAATAGGAGTCGACAGAGTTCAAACCTTTAAATAAATACACTATTGTGACGACCGGTGTATTTGTTTTAATACATTCATATTAGGCCTTCAAGGCCTATAATAGAGAGAATTCACTAACAAAAGCGTGAAGCCTACGAAACTCAATCCTCCTAAGCAAGTAAATAGGAGTAGACAGGGGTCAAAACCTCATATAAATATGCTGTCACGAAGTTGATCGGAATATTTATTCTATACATTCATATTAGGCCTTTAATGATGTTAACAAAGGAAATTTACAAACAAAGGCATGAAGCCCGAGAAACCCGATCCTTTGTTGACAGCTCAACAGAGTTAACAAGGTTCAAGCTACAAATGAAAATGACCACAAACACCTCGATAATGGCTGTGTTGAATGAAACTCTCAATCGAAGGGGTTAATTTCAGGTATTTTCAAATGCAACTTCAAATATCCACAAATTCAAAAATCTAAAATTCCAAAAATATTTAAAATTGAAATAGATCCATCAAAACTTAAAGTAAAATTCATCCTCCATCCACAATAGTTTTTCGGGGTGGACAAATTAAAAACTACTTTAGCTCACATAGCAAAATGAATGGTCGAAAATATTTATAGGATCCATTCTCAAAAATCTCCTGCCAGTAAGGACGTGGTACGTGTCCTCTAAACAACGGTTTTGCTGCCAAATGGCACCGCAGGATAAACGGTTATGACCTGGGGCCCTCTGAATCAAGTGGTTTTGCCGCCAAATGGTATCACGAAATACCGGTTATCATTAGAGCCAATACGCTCCTTAATGACATCAAATTCTTGAGATATGAATCAATAGGAAATGATTGATAGGGCACAAAGCCCTCTGTTAGCTAAGGTGAATTCAAATTTATCCCCATAGATAAACATCCCCACAAGTCTACAAGGTCCCATTGGACGAAGAAACCAATGACTGCCGACAAGGATCCTTTTGTCAAGTTGGGTCGACTACCTTCTCTGACTAAGTAGACCAGGGACCACGATGGCCCAGGACAACGGAACCATGGGATCTTGATCAGGTCTATCATTTATTCCCCCACCATCCGCTTTAACTACAAGATGGTGAAATTTCTATTTTTTGATATCAAATCTATAAATATCCAAATCCAAAGCCCATTGCTGCTACTATATGCCTGATACTACATATTTATGAATATAACATATCTAATTGATGACTAACCTTAATCGAAAGTTCTCTCTTGTGATCGGGATGGGTAATTAACTATAGAGGCTTCCGCCTATAGGAAACCATAACTCAGATCATAAAGTCCTCACAAAATGAGGGCAAAATCTCTGGGTAGTGTCTTATCTACAAAACCATCTGCCTTCCAAAATTTACCTGAAACTAATTTTATTAAAACTCCCTAGCCGAAAAAAAAGCAATCAGTGCAGGCGGAGGCCGGGGCCAATTTTTTTGAGCCTACAAATTTATGGCGACTCCACTGGGGAATTATTTCTCTTTCCATCTCTGGGTAGTCACTTATAGGTTATAGTAACAAGCAATTCCATGTCGACTAAAATTTTAAATTTCCTAAAAATTAATCTTTTAAATAAGATTCATTGGAAATTTAATCGGCGGGGTTTTAATTCTACGCTAATTTTTCTTTTTCTGTTATTTGTTCTGCGTAATTCTTATTCTTAAAAGTGTGGGGTGATGTATCAAAATTTGGTTACTAACCCCTGCTTTTCATTTGTTGTAGAATGGAAATATAGAACACCCCGATAACAGTCCAACTAGGACGATGAGCCAGGATTCAACTGGCGAAAACTATCATTGAAACTGGAAATAGTGGAGCCACCATCCACTTTGGTGGGCTAGAATTCTCAGCAGCTACTGTAAAGGCTGCAGCCATCCCTGTATATGATGTTAACTCTGAAGAATTTTCTGAAGGGTACCACTCTGCAAGGACCACTATACAACCCGCGCATCTGCCATCGTCATGAACTATTGCCAGGGATGTTGCTCAAGGAAAAGTTTCTGTCTTTGAAATATGATCCCAGCCTTAAACCCTGACTGCAAAAAGGGTTGTTACAAGAAGGAAAATTTCTATGGTGACTGTGAACACCACTGTCCTGCTTAGAGAGCTTGTTGTATTTAGAAATTTGATGTTGAAGCTTCCTCATATGGAGGAAGGCTCAATAGAAGATAGAGGAGAAAGAGAAATACATAGCTACATGCTCAATAGTTATCTGTACCAGTCCATCCCTCCAACCTGCCAACACAAGAACTAGAGACCAATATCCCCACTCAGAACAGGTTCACTAACCTAAGGTGGATAAAAAGAAATAGCTCTTCTGGTGAGCTTA
>NW_021600936.1:0-550 GCF_001605985.2 Dendrobium catenatum
GCCCAAAATCACTTGGGATTGAGCCAACTCTCAACCACAGCCCAATTGAACTTGACCAACACGTCCCATACGTAGCCCTAGGTCCGATACACCTCCTCCAGCCAGCCCATGCCTTGGGCTAACTTGGGTCAAGAGTTAGGCTAACCCAAAGTAGCCAAAAACACTTGGACCCGAGCCATCTTCTAGCTCAGATCAAATTGGACCAAATTGTCACTTGCATTGGGTGCACCAGACCCAGACCCACTTCCCACCTCAAGCCCAGGGTCTGGCCTAACCTGGGTTGAGCCCAAATTGACCCGAACCGAGCAGGTTTGGATCAACCCGAGCCATCTTTTTAATCCAGATCAAGTTGGACCCAATTGCTACCTACATTGGGTGCACTAGACCCAGACCTATCTCCCATACCAAACCCAGGGTCTTACCTGACCTGGATCGAGCTCAATTCGACTCGAACCAAGCAGGTTTGGGTCAAATCCAGCCACCAGTTCGATCCAGACCTCCCCAAGCCAAATTGACTCCACCCTTGGCTCCTACATGTCCCCATCGGCCT
>NW_021600937.1:0-256 GCF_001605985.2 Dendrobium catenatum
TAAAAAAGCTTTTTCTAATTAAAAAAAAAATTACCTAAAAACTTAAAGCTTTCCCAAAATAAGCCTAAATATGTCAGAAAGTAGTTAGAGCTCATTTGAACAATATATATTACATAGGGAAAAAATATTGAACCGAATGAATTAAATTCTTAAGCAACATTAAAAATTTTATACTAAAAAGTTACTTTAAGAAGTACTAAAAAAACCGTCCTAAACAAAACCTAAATATTAAACCAATTAGCTTTGATATCATCAA
>NW_021600938.1:0-365 GCF_001605985.2 Dendrobium catenatum
GCTAAAATGAGTTGGACTTTTATTTAGAGAAGAAAAAATATACCACTAAACAAGGTCAGAAGGAGGGAAACTATCTACGGTGTTTCTCCCTTTAACTAAATTTATAAAAGCTAAACACAATCTTCAAAACTTCAAAATAAAAAATCTTGAAAAGATTCAACATATGGAAGGCCAATTTTTTAAAAATAAAGTGAAGTCAAAACACACACATAAAAAAAACAAACAAAGCGGAAATAAAACACACTGAAACAAAACATATTTCAAGAAATTATTGAAGCAGCAGGTTCGAGCATGAATGAGCTGCGAGCCTTCATATGTCCAGTTATCGTATGCCCCCACGAGGTCTTTGGTGAGAGCACTCCTGC
>NW_021600939.1:0-223 GCF_001605985.2 Dendrobium catenatum
TTAAGCTCTAGCTCATTAGTAATGGTTAAGGATGTCAAAACGGGTCAATGAGTCGAGTTCAGGCCTAACCCGAATTGACCCGAGTCCAAAAGGGTTGACCTTAACCCGACACGATTTTGCAAATAGGTCAAAAATTCCAACCCGAACTCGACCCACATAGGTTACCAGGTTGGCCCGACCTGACCCGTGAAATCGAACCGAATGCGAGGGCAAGAGGGGTGAG
>NW_021600940.1:0-238 GCF_001605985.2 Dendrobium catenatum
TAAACTCAATTATGTTTTACCTCAAGTACAAGCAAAAAAAATTAAAATTGCATGACTCACTTTGATATTTTGGTTATTTATGGCTATCAATTAAGAATTTTTTTTTTAAGTTTAAATTTTACGTATATGATTTATGTGTTAATTTATTTTTAATAGGCTTAAAAGTAAAAAAAAAATCTAAATCTAAATTTATATATATTAAGCGTCAATTGAAAGCTTATTTTGGGAGTGGGTAAGC
>NW_021600941.1:0-336 GCF_001605985.2 Dendrobium catenatum
GGATTCATCCTGGAATGCGAAACGTCTCGGGTTCGCCGGAGGATCGTCGCCGGCGGAGTCTGGACGTCGGGATTTGGTTCGAAAAAGTGGAGGGAAGTCGTGGGAGTGCTCTAACAAAATTTCAAGGCCTGAGGTGGTCTCGAGATTGAGCAAGAGTAAAAGATCCCTCTCTAACCCTAATTTCTCTCTATTTAAGTGTCTAAGCTCTAGATCAGTGGTCCAGATCTAATCTAGATTGAATTAGGAGGGAAATTAGAGTTAGAGGGTCGTGGTTTGAAATTCAAAATGAAGGGAGGAGTTATCATGCTATAAAAGATTTTAATTCCATTAAAGTAG
>NW_021600942.1:0-250 GCF_001605985.2 Dendrobium catenatum
TCTCTCTCTCTCTCTCTTGGAGTTCGGCGGGTAAGAGCACGTCGGCACAGTGGAGTTCGGTCGTGAGGTTGGAGTCGGAGAGGTATCGAGAGAGAGCAGTGAGAGCTAGGGCAGTGGAACGAGCGGCTTGGAGTCGGGAGGAGATCGATCGGGAGGAAGGGTCGTATGGGAGGAGAAGTCGAGCGGAAGCACCAGCCGAAGGTCTCGTTTTCCTCGGTATTTAACGACGTCCACGGGAGCGCGATCGAGG
>NW_021600943.1:0-231 GCF_001605985.2 Dendrobium catenatum
ATATTCCAAACTATACCCTTTAAAATTAAAAAAAAAATTTTTTGAGGGGGGCATTTGCCCCCCCTCAAGTGAATGGGGATCCGCCCATGAGGGCTACTGCACCGGCGCCCGGGTGCAATGTTAAATAGGCAAGGGTTCCCACATCAAGGACGGATGTGGGCAAAGTAGCTAGTCCATGAAACTAAAATTAGGAAATGAACTTGGAATATAGGTTCCCTTATAGGAAAATTA
>NW_021600944.1:0-358 GCF_001605985.2 Dendrobium catenatum
CAAGCTCCCGTCCGACCTCTTGCTTCACCGATCCAGTGAGGAAGACACACACAGAGAGAGAGAGAGAGAGAGGGAGGAGCTCTCTTGCATACCCGATCCCTCTGAAGCCACCGACCTTCTCCTAGAGCTCTGGCCGAACCCAACGACACGGACTCTTGCCGAGCTCCTCTTGCCGACCGGCCCTCACCCGAACTCCTCTGCCTCCTCCGACTCCATCCCTGTCCAAGTCGACGCCAAACCCAAGCTCCCCCCCTCTTGCTTTGCTTAAACCAGCTTTAGGTGTAGGTTTAAATGTTTTTTTATTTAGTTTATTTTATTACTAATTAATGTAATTAGTTAATATTATATATATATATAT
>NW_021600945.1:0-259 GCF_001605985.2 Dendrobium catenatum
TGGGATGAACTAAACATTTTGTCTGTATGATATTTACTTAGAAAATTTTTTGGCCTTCTCTGATCATTCCATTTCTCATTGAGGAAAAATAACTGACCAGATCGTCCCATACAAAATTGTATCATACCGTACTATCCGTTAAAAAAATGTGAATTTTAAAAACTCTCCCCCAGTGTGTGTGTGCTCAGTTACTCAATTACAATCACACTATCTCAGACTCAATAAATTGAAAAATGTAGACTTTAATTTACAAAGCACT
>NW_021600946.1:0-202 GCF_001605985.2 Dendrobium catenatum
CTATAATAGCCAAGTGAAAATTTACAATTCTGGGTCTAAACCCGTTAGGAGATTTTATCTCCGCCTTCTAAGTCGGTATACCATAATTAATGGTTTGTTCGGCTTCAGAATTGAAATTTAAATTTAATTCCCGATTTTCCCAAAAAAAATTTTAATTAAGATTTATTTTGCACCTTGCAAGGCAAATCGCCTTTTCAACACC
>NW_021600947.1:0-329 GCF_001605985.2 Dendrobium catenatum
GAAGTTTCCGGCTAGCTTTTTGCCTCGAGATTCATGCTCGATCAAGATAATTTCAAGATGACGTATCAAGTATAAAATTGAATATTTGTACTAAAAAGCTACTATTAGAAGCTACAAGAAAGTCAATCAAAATCAAGCCTCAGATTTTAGTTTGAGACAGCTTTTGTACTACTTTTTAAAATGACTTTTTAATAAAAAAATTTTATACTAAAAATTTATTTTAAAAATCAAGAAGAAAGCCATCTAAAATGGAGCCTAAATTGAAATTCTATTTGATACTAATTCTTTGCTTCAGAGTTTTAAAAGCTGCTCGATTGGCGCCAATATTG
>NW_021600948.1:0-215 GCF_001605985.2 Dendrobium catenatum
ATAATTGCAACTGCCCAAACGAACCATTAGTCTTTATTATTTGACTTACTTCTTGGAGTGTAAATATATTTAAAATAGATATGATAGATGAAGGAACAATATGTTGCATGGGGAAAACGGAGTTGAACATAAATGATTGATTCAACCGTTACTGAAGGAAACTCAACCGGTGACCAAATACCCTCGCCCACAGTTAAATTATGGTCTCTTAATGG
>NW_021600949.1:0-542 GCF_001605985.2 Dendrobium catenatum
CTTGCTCAGTCTCTCTCTCTGTCCCTCCTCTCTCTATTGCCACTCTCTTGCTTACTCTCTCCCTATTGCCTCTCTATCTCTATTTTTTGCCTCTCTGTCTCGCGCTCGCTCTCAATGCTCTCTCTCTCTCCCTCTCTCTCCCCCCTTATTGCCTCACTATTGCTCTCTCTCTATCACTCTCTTTATTGCCTCTCTTTCTCTTTCTCTTTCTCTATTTCCTCTCTCCTTCTCTCTCTCTCTCCTCTCTCCCTCTCCCTTATTGCCTCTTCCGTGCTCTCTCTGTATCTCTCTCTCTTCTATTGCCTCTATCTTACTCTCCCTCTCTCTCTCTTGCCTCTCTCTCGCTTTTTCTCTATCTCGTTGTCTATCTCTCTATTGCCTCTCCCTTGCTCTCTCTCTCTCTATTGCTTCTCTCTTGCTCTGTCTCTCTCAATTATCTCTCTCTCTATCTATCTCCATTTCCAATAAAAATGGAAAGAACTGCTAATTCTTTGCCTTCAATAAGACCAGTAAAGCACCCAAAGCTCTGATGATGATGAGGG
>NW_021600950.1:0-247 GCF_001605985.2 Dendrobium catenatum
GAGTCAAAAAAGCCTGAAGGAAATATTTTCTCAAGTTGACATAAAATGAATGGAATTTTATGCTCCATAAGAATCAAATTCTCTACATTTAATTTGGATGAGCATAAATCTTTAAAGAAAACACTTAGATCGATCAAGGGCTTTAAAATCTGATCTGGCAGATAACTAAAAGCAGTGGATTGTAGACATTGCATGAAGATGTGACAATCTTGACTTTTCAATCCGAATAATCTCCCTGATCTTATGT
>NW_021600951.1:0-301 GCF_001605985.2 Dendrobium catenatum
TTCTTTATCACTCTTGGGATCCAGCTGATGATGGATTAATTGTAGGCATATTTAAGCAAACATTGAAGAAGTTGTTGTATGGAGGTAAGTGAAAGAAGCATCTAAACCTGGCTGGCTAGCAAGGTTTAGTACGAGTTGATGTCAAGATTTGAATGTTGTCCACCACAAACTTAACGGTAGGCACATGTGTGCCAGCTATTTAAGGAGCAGTAATTGTGATCTCTTTTAGTGATGTCTTTATTCATTTTATATACTTATTAGTGCTGTTTATTATTATTGTATACCATTGTGTACTGATGTG
>NW_021600952.1:0-324 GCF_001605985.2 Dendrobium catenatum
CGGACAACAAGCTACACTAGTGGGTTAAGTAACCTAGGCACTTAGGTAGGTTGTTAGGTTGAGGACAGCACCTAATACACTTAAGAAACTAGCCTACAGTTCACTAGATGCACGCAGGAATGATGTGGACAACAAACTACAGCATGACATAAAGTTGTCTAAGTGTTTAGGAAGGTTTCTAGAGTGTGGTCAGCACATAAATACACTGAATTTCTCACAAAAAGGCCCCAACAGCAACAGGAAAAACCAGGACAGTAAACTACACAATGGTCTAGGTCGTCTAGATATTATAGGGATACCACTAGGGTGAGGACAGCACCTAGA
>NW_021600953.1:0-530 GCF_001605985.2 Dendrobium catenatum
TCTCTCCCTTTCTCTCTCTCACACACTCTCTCCCTCTCTCCCTCTCTCTCTACCTCTCTCTCTCTATCCCTCTCTCTCTCTTCTCTCCCTATCTCTCTCTCTCACACACTCTCTCTTTTTTGTCTATCTCATACTCTCACTATCTTGCTCTCTCTATCTCTCTCTATCTCTCTCTCTCTCCCCCTCTCTCTCCCCCTCTCTCTCCCTTGCTCTCTCTTGCTCTCTCTTATTCTTTCTTATTCTTTTTCTAGCTTGCTCTCACTTGTACTCTTTCTCTCTCTATATCTCTCTCTATCTCTCTCTCTCTCCCTCTCCCTCTCTCTCTTGCACTCCCTTGCTCTTTCTCTCTCTTACTCTCTCTCTCTCTCTCTTCTCTCCCTCTCTCTCTCTTGCTCTCTCCTTTGCTCTCTCCCTTGCTCTCTCTTATTCTTTCTATAGCTTGCTTTCACTTGCTCTCTCTTTTTCTCTCTCTCTCTTTCTCTCTCTATCTCTATCTCTCTCTATCCCTCTATCTCCCTTGCTCTTTATTG
>NW_021600954.1:0-737 GCF_001605985.2 Dendrobium catenatum
AAACTATTTTATTTAAAAAATATTAAAAAAATTGGTTTGCAAAACGAACACCTAACATTCCCAAAATCCATACTTGTACCGATATATAAAAATTTTATAAGGATTTTCACCGGTGCCTAAAAATTATTAAAAAAATTATGTAAGTAAAATATTACAGTCAAAATACTATAGCAATAATGATTTACGGTTTAGAGTTATAATGACTCTAAAAATAATTTGATAAAGTCAAAATACGGGCTATTACACTACCAACCTTTCTCTCTCAACAAATTCTAAAAACTATGGAATTTTGAATGGTACAAATGGATCTCAACTCATCCTTCAATCCTCTTAGTAATCTATAATAATTCTCCTTTATTGTACTAATTAATTGTGGGGCATACTTGGCTAACACAATAAATTATGCTTCATAGTACATCATTATCTTTCCCTTTGCTCCAATTTCATAAAAGCCTCTTGCATTTGTTATCAGATTGATAGAGGTACGAACGAGTTCCCAAAATACTAATAAATTATGACAAAAAAATCTTTGCGTTTTTTTTTTTTTTTAATTTCCCTTGCTATTGTCCTATCCACCATCTTTCTCTATCACCCTCAAATAAGAATATTACTAGTGACACTTTTTTGCTCTCATGGTATGATATGTTGACAAATATTTTCTCTATCCTTAACAATTAGTCTTCTGCTACTTGTGATTCCGCAGCACCCTTGAATAATAGTGGCTTAAACTTATAAAA
>NW_021600955.1:0-1228 GCF_001605985.2 Dendrobium catenatum
AAATCATAGTACATCACTTTTTCACTCATTCTTAGTAGAATTTTTATACACATATGTAAATGGTAAAAAATATAAAAACATCATATCAAATTATTTAAAATGATCAAATTTATAATATATCAAAATTTACATAGTGAAAGCTTATGAAATCAGGAGATAATATATTTTTTCCCAAATTTAGGAGAGAAAAAATCCATATAAATCAAAATTATCAAAAATAGAGTAATAGTTTAGTCACTTAATTCAAATAGAATAAAATCTATAAGAGGAATGATGACCAAAAATGACCCAAAGCAGCTATCTTTCTCTTTTGTCTCTCATCTTCTTGTCTCTTCTCTTCTCCCTTTTTTTCATTCTTTCCAACCAAGCAACATGAGTGAGGAAGGGGATAAGTAGTGGTGAGGAATAATTATTTATATATTAAATAATCTATTTTAGTGGCACCATGATGCTCCTACTTAGCAATGTAGCACCGCATGCTAAATAAAAATAGTTATAGAATAGAGCCTTCAATGTCATTGTGGTAATTTTTGGTATCATTGTGCTCTCAACATAGCATCATAACACTAACAAGAACAGAGCCACAATGCTAACATGCACGAGTTCAAACAAAAATTCAAATTTTATTTTTTTTTCTTTGCAAAGTAGTTTTCAAATCTTTTAGGTTATTACAATCTACCCACCCTAGAAAAATATCATCCTCAATATTTTCATATAAGTATGTGGGAGAGAGTATAGTAAAAATAAACTAAATTCATAATACACCAAATCAAATTGGTTCAAAATTATGAATCTATATTGAATAGAAATAAAAATCTAAAATTGTTGAAAATTTAGCAAATAAATAAATAAAATAAAATCATATTAGTAGGATCATCATATACCTCAAGAGCCTCTTTTATTGGTTTTAACATTCTACTTTTAATTTGAATATATCCTTGCCCAGGTCCAGGCATTGGGCTTTCTACCATTTAGTGCCCATAATTACCACACCAAAAAAATTTCCAGTCACCTATAGCAGGGTCCCACATGTCTCTTTCCACATCAAATATATTGTAGAGTGGTAGGTGCTTTGATAATCATGCCTATTTTTTCTTACTATTTTCACCTATTTCTTATAACTTTATCCAGACAATTTTGCCAATTAATCACTTAACCAACTGAGCGATTATGTTAGCATGTTTTGTCATATTCCCTGATGTTACTAAAAAGACTTTTGTACTGGGTT
>NW_021600956.1:0-521 GCF_001605985.2 Dendrobium catenatum
ATATTAGGAGATATGCTAAATTTGATCATTTATCATAACACACCATGCAAGTCAAGTTTATTATGCCAGACAATATCCCACTGGATTTAGAGATAAACATGATTGGTTAGTTGTAATAAAGCCCAAACCTCAAGGTTCTATACAGCAACATAATGTGATACAAAGTGCATATCAAGAGGATGAAATGGGTGACATCACTTTGCTTGTTGAGGGGCTTCTAGTTTCTTTTATTTGGTCCTTACACTTTTTGTTGCTCTCATGTATGGATTAACATAGATAGAAAAGTTATCCCCTATTTTTCTTGTTTTTTTTTTAATCTTGGAAAGACAAATGAGAGTTTTCATACCAACATGTACTTCCTTGTACTTTTTTATGCTCTAAAATTAATTCAAAATGTAACTTCCAAAGAAAAGAAGAGAAAAAAAAAGAATACAATAGGAGTGGTGCGAGTTTATTCGCCACCATGGAGCATCCAATATAGACATTATTTTCCATTGTAAGCACTAACCCCCTACACCTTC
>NW_021600957.1:0-216 GCF_001605985.2 Dendrobium catenatum
ATGAAATGTTATAGTCATACATAACTATGATAACTATCTGGAAATCTAAACTAAAGAAAATCTACCCTAATGGACTATAAGAGTCCCCCATTTAGGGCAACTTTCTCATAGTCTTGTTTTCCAAATAATTGCCACAATTTCATATAGCTGCAACGTTTTTGCTACATTTCAAAAATTTCTATAACAACAACAACAACAACAACATCAAGCCTTTAT
>NW_021600958.1:0-240 GCF_001605985.2 Dendrobium catenatum
TGCCTTACCTTGCGTACAACAATATCTCGAACAGTCTCGTCGGACAAAAACGGCTCCGCGCCATCCGAAAATCAACTTTTCCAAAATTTCTCTCAACTTTCTCTCTCCTCAAGATATTTTCGTTTTTAATTGTGATTTTTCTCTCTCTTCAAAACGACTGATTTCAGCTTTAAAAGACTCAGATCGGCCCGGCCGATCGCCAAATCGTCCCGGGACGATCAGACCAATTTCGATCGTCCT
>NW_021600959.1:0-1152 GCF_001605985.2 Dendrobium catenatum
TTTGTATTGGTAAAATTTTCACCTCGTAACTTTTTATATAATATAGATATCGAAATTGTGAATATTTTAAGTATTTATTTGAGATTTTTTATCTAGTGCCTTTGAAATAGTAGTGATTTTTACTAATTTAGAAATTTATTTTGACCTATAAAAATAGAACTTTAGTTCAATTAAAGTTTAAGAATGTTATTTTATACAATATTTACTAATTTAGTTAATTCCTAAAAATGTAAATTTTTGCTGAGAAATTTTTTTTGCATGCCTTTATGATATTTTAACATTTTTTAAATTAAGCTTAATTATGATTTATTTTCTATAATGCATTAAAAATGAATGTGAATGATAATATATGTGTGGGAAAAATAAGGAAAGATTGGTTATTCATTGACTTTGGTTAGAGACTGACTGACTTGTTTAAGAAGATGGGCAGACATGTTTTCTTTAAATATTGTGGTTTGATATTATGCTCCACTGATTCATGCTATATTGATTGGGAGTTATAATGAGTTATTATTATGCCAACGTGCAAAGAGTAACAACTCTGTTTACTTAGCCAACGGGTTACTAATACTGGCATTGATACTAGAAAAACATCGCTATAGACAAGACTGTTACTTGTTTAATATATTTATTAAAATGCATGTTACTGAATCACTGCTATTGTACGGCTTTACTGTACTTTCACCAATGATGTTGATGTTACTAATGTTCTAATTTTATTAAAATATTGATCACATGATATATATTGTGCATGTGCATTGATCCACTAGACACACCGAGTTGATACTGATATGATATTTTTTAGCATGTGATATACATATACAGTTATTTCTATACATTTTTTTTGCATTGACATGAATTCAAAAGTCTTTACATATGTTTTGATTTGATGTTTTGTACGATTTCTGTATTGATTATAATATTGATATAAATATTACTTTAGTGATTTGACACGTACTACTTTATTGATTTCTCTATTGTATTACTCTATGATCATGTGAATGCTACTATTATAATTTGACTGATGGCATGCATATTGCTTCTTTGCCTTGTGTTGAGTTCAATTATAAGATTTGGTTTCTTGTTAGGCTTGTGACCTCATTATATATGGTTAAATATTTTCATGTCAAGGCAGAAGATCAGGAGTGTGAG
>NW_021600960.1:0-284 GCF_001605985.2 Dendrobium catenatum
TACATATATACATTATTAAATATAAATATAATAATATAATATTAAAATATTAATCAATTAGTGATAAGGACATCCAACCGTGAATGTTTATCAGAGGAAGAGCCGGAGATCAATGGTCATGATTGTACAACTTTATTTTGAGTTTTTTATGCATTTTTTCGTTTTACCCTCACTTGAGGGAGTAGGCCTGTGTGACCCACTTTTCTCATTTGTCTTATTAATGTATTTTGTCTATTTATAGCCCCCTCCTCTTCTTTTTGAGGGGATTGATGGTTATTAAGAGA
>NW_021600961.1:0-395 GCF_001605985.2 Dendrobium catenatum
CAGTTTTGTAAGACACCATAATATTGATTGGAGATACTCAACAATCTAGTACCCCCGGGCAAATGGATTGGCAGAGGCCTTCAACAAAACCTTGGTGCAAACCCTTGATAACAACAAATGACAGTGGGATGAGCGGTTGGTGGAAGCTTTGTGGGCTTATCGTACCACTTATAGAACCCCGACCCAATCCACCCCGTTTGCACTAGTGTATGGATCCCAGGCCGTTATACCCTTGGAAGTACAAATCCCTTCACTCAGGATTGTAGTTCGGAATCAAATAAAGAATGAACAAAATGCAAACTGCGATTGGAAGAACTTCAAGGCCTTGAAGAGCGACGTCTCTGAGCTCAACAAAGTCTAGAGTTATATAAATCCCGTATGATTCAAGCCCATGA
>NW_021600962.1:0-992 GCF_001605985.2 Dendrobium catenatum
TGTTCAGCCTGTTCTCACATTTTATGCATGAAGAACTATTTGTGTAGTCCATACTTAATAATTTATCCCACAATAGGAGCATTAGGAGGTGGTGCACATGGTGCATGATAAAATGGTTGGCCTTTAAAGGTGTTCATCCAATAGGGGGAGTTCTTTCTGTCTATCCCTGTAGGTGCAAGAGAGGTGATGACACATGATATCATTATAAGTTCCTATAGTCATTTTTCAATGCATTATTCAGATAATATGTTGGTGCTCAATTTTTTCTTATAGCAAAAGTGGTGTAATAACTCTTAAATTTTAAAAGATATGTTTTAATCTATAACAATCAAATAATATTTAAAAATTTATTATAATTAAGTTCAATTAGAAAATCGTCTTCGTCATAACAAAGATCGATATTGTTGTGCTCCAATAAAAATAATTTTTTTCATAAATTTATGGACATTGTAGATATGAAAACAAGAAGCTTCTTATTTAACTATAATTTATTAAGAAATTAACACATATTTGTACAAGTGGGTCTTCTTGGACCGTTAGGTATCCATTTTATGAACCGATTTCATTTGAATCTTTTAGGTAGGGGCGTCAATATTTGACACGAGATGAAAATCTGACTTGAATCTGATCAAAAAATTTCGGGTTTGACCCTACCCGATTTCAAAACGGGTCAGATTCGGGTTGACTCGGAAACCCAGACTTGACATGAACTGACCCGAAAAAATGGGTCATGTGAGCTGTCAGATCGTGACACATCGGCTCGCCACGTCACGTCGCTCCTCCGTCTGCATGTCGCTGTCCGCCGTTCGCGTTCCGCCAGACCGTCCACCCTCCACCCTCTATCCTCCTTTGTCCTCCCTCAGTTTTTCGCCCTCCACCCTCAACCCTTTACCCTCAGTCATCTGCCCTCTACCCTCAGTCGTCTGCCCTCCGCCTTCCGCATATCGCCGTCTGCCAGCTGCACTCCGCCGTCGCTGACCTAGGTTGGCGGG
>NW_021600963.1:0-305 GCF_001605985.2 Dendrobium catenatum
TAATCGGCCCGGACGATCTGCTTTTTCAATGGTCATCTGGCTTGACTCCTCGGGATGATCGCCTGTGTCTAATCATCCTGGCCGATATCTGATCGTCCCGGACGATCGGACCACCTTTTTTGACCAATCAGCCTTTACGAAATTATTGAAACATATCATCCTGGACGATTCTACGATCATCCTAGACGATGTGGCCATCTCTTTAAATTCAGGCCTTTCCATCTATTATTTTCACCTCAAGCTTCTTCTCTCTCATTATTCCTTACTATTTTCTTGCTATGGCTGGTGGGAATCGAGTCCGACAA
>NW_021600964.1:0-244 GCF_001605985.2 Dendrobium catenatum
TGAGCTTATGAACCTAAATAATAAGCCCTGTCATATTACATTCCTCCTATAACTTGCGACCAAATGTGGTACTTAGAAT
Source organism: Dendrobium catenatum (assembly GCF_001605985.2). Classification (NCBI taxonomy): domain Eukaryota; kingdom Viridiplantae; phylum Streptophyta; class Magnoliopsida; order Asparagales; family Orchidaceae; genus Dendrobium; species Dendrobium catenatum. The sequence continues at coordinate 80 of NW_021600964.1, forward strand.
ACTCTATAGAGCAGTCAGAAGTACCCTCACTTGTTGCAGCATGGGTCTCTCGAAGCAGTGTATACCCTCCTATGAAAGTTAATAAAAATTTAAGCAATTTAGACATTACTTAAAAAATATTAAACACATCAACTTACATGGGCTTTCCTTGCTCGCTCATGAATC
>NW_021600965.1:0-223 GCF_001605985.2 Dendrobium catenatum
GTGAGCCCTTCGATCGTGCACCGTTCGTTGGCCATTTAGAGGCCTTAATGATGTTGGAATTCACCGATCTTGGGCTCGTTGGATTTGTCTCGTCGAGCCGTTCGATTCGAGTATAAGCTTGTCAAAATCGGAGATCGTTTGGTAACTCAAATTGTTGTTTGAACCTTCCAACAGCACTTTGAGCCTTTGATTCTGACTCATTTGGGCTCGGATTGGGTTGATC
>NW_021600966.1:0-1281 GCF_001605985.2 Dendrobium catenatum
TATAACCCGCTCAATATGAGCGGGTTTCTAATGCGCGTAAAACTCACTCATTAATACACTCATAATGCTTCGGGCGGTTTTCATTCGTTCCACTCAAAATTAATCAAACAACCAAATTTCATAAATACATGTATTTGTTTTACTTTACACTCCTAATTCAGACAACCAAACAGCCCTTTAAAGTGTCGGAAACGATCCTAATGTATATTGGTACAAACTATGTTCGTACATGCTCATCGTCCCGTACGAACTATGTTCGTCCTGTACGAAACGGTTATTACATAGGTCGGTTCCCAAAATTCTACAGGACGTAACCAACTGGCGTAAGTCAGTTCAGTTCGTCCTGGGATGAACAGGTTTCGTCTTGGGATGATTTTATACAGAGCGTTTCGTCCAGGGATGAAAATTAATTTCGTCCTGTACGATCGCATACAGAGAGTTTCGTCCAGGGACGAAAATTAATTTCGTCCTGTACGAGCTCATACAGAGAGCTTCGTCTCGGTACGAACCATAATTTTCGTCTGGACGAATAGTGCAAGGTGAGAATCCAGAGACGTTCGTCCCGGGACGAATATTAAATTAGTCATGGACGATTAGGACTTAGAAAATTTTCTACTTGCTGTTCGATCCATTACTCTTTCGAGGGGTTAATTGACATGATCGTCCCGTATCAACCAGGTTCGTCCCGTATGATTAGTTTACAAAAAGTGTTCCCCAAGAGTGTGTGTTGTGATTTTTCACTCAATTAGAATCACTCCCTCTCATTTCAAAAACATGTAATTTACAAATGAATAATTTGAAGTCTTCATCGCTTGGAGTTGATTTTTCTGAAATGTTAGTACACTAGAGAAAAAAACAAATCTTCCAAAAAACTGTTAGGAGATATATAAAACAATAATATTTGAAATCATCGAAATAATACAAGTTGCAAGAATGTAAAACATGCAAATAGCAACTCTCTCTACAATCTTCCCATTTTTGATGATAGCAAAACAATTATTGTTTGTAGGATTTCAAGTTCTAAGCATCTCCTAAACTCCCCCTGAATTGATGAACTTATGAAAATAAGGAGACATATGAATTACTTAAAAAAAATTTTGTTTTTCAAAAATTTTTTTTATAACACAAAATAACACAAAAGATAAAACAAAGAAAACAATCAAATACTACGAAAACACACATACGAAAATTAAACACTACGAAAACATACGCAACACGAAAATATACACAACAAACAATTTCTCCCCCTTTTTTACAACATCAAAAAGTGAAGAAGAAAAG
>NW_021600967.1:0-221 GCF_001605985.2 Dendrobium catenatum
CCGAGTATAGAGGCATTCTCAGGAGGAACAACCAAGGTCCAGGTGCCTTGTTTCTGAAGAGCAAATATTTCTTCAGCCATCGCATGGCGCCAATGCTTGTTCTTGGAAGCTTCAATCTATGTGGTGGGATCGGCTTGTTCCGAAGCTGTATGAGAGATGTGCAGAAGATTCATCCGTTTGGTTTGTTTTAGAGAACCGGTTTTGCTTCTGGTAGTCATGAT
>NW_021600968.1:0-493 GCF_001605985.2 Dendrobium catenatum
TATATAGAATTAGAAAAAACTCAATAAATTCTTATGAGAAGTTGTTCAAATAAGAGCAAACTAGAGACAACTCAAGCAAAGCAGTGAGCATGATCTATGCCTACAAATAAATACAATCATTAGCAATCTAGAAAAGCCACAAGATCTATATATGAGACGAAGATGATAAAAATTTGTGATTATTGAAAAAAAATAGATATGATATTGAACTTCCTCTAAGCTTGGGTACTCTGATACTATATTAAAAAAGTTATAATAGTAATGCCCTTTATTTAATTGAATGATAGAATGGTAAAAGAGCTCCTATATATAGGTAATAGAAGAAAATAATAAAGGAAAATATGATAAATAAAAATATTCCTAGTAATTAGGATGTAGTATAATTATAATTATAATAATAACATATATAGATTCTTACTATAAATATTTGACACATGTTCTAATATTTGTATTGCAATGAAAAATTCTAATAACTCTAATGAGAGAAATGATG
>NW_021600969.1:0-227 GCF_001605985.2 Dendrobium catenatum
ATACGCCGATAAAAACAGAAATCTTTACTTTCATTTAGTGTGCTAAGGTCACTATAGTCAATCTTATTTTCACACTCTTCATTAAAAAGTTTAGCAAAATATCTCATCCACCTTTGTTGAATATCATCTTCTAAGAAAAGTATAATTAACCATAAAATAATCTAGCAAATATAATAAAAGTTTAAATTAATTTTATTTTATTTTATATAAATATTATTATTATATAA
>NW_021600970.1:0-254 GCF_001605985.2 Dendrobium catenatum
GAGAAGTTGGACAAATCACAGCAAGAGTCTTTCATGATCCACCAGTCAGCTCGAGAGCTCACAGAAAAGGCCAAAAGGGCAGAACTTAATTCCAGACCTCTCGAGTCACCACCTGTGACTCTCCCTTGTCCAGTAGAGACACCTCCAGTTCACCCTGCAGTCTCCTCCATTCCTTCAATCCCACCTCAGAAGGATATCAAGCAGTTAATTGAGGACCAGGTAAGGGAGGCCTTAGCCCATGCTCAAGGAACTGT
>NW_021600971.1:0-229 GCF_001605985.2 Dendrobium catenatum
CCCCAGGGGCGGAACCAGCCATAATTTTCAGGGGGGGCAAACATATAAGTAACAGTTCGCATATATGTCGGGGGTCCAAGGGCGCAGTGCCCCCTGGCGGAGTTCAACCTGCCCAATCAGGTTGCGGGGTCAAGGGACAGTGCCCCTGCGTGGGTTTCCGGGGGCAGAGCCCCGGGAACAAATTTTGATTTAATATTTCTCTTTGTATTTGGTTCATTATTCCCTAACA
>NW_021600972.1:0-269 GCF_001605985.2 Dendrobium catenatum
GATGACTAAAAGAGAGTCTAGCTTAAAATTTTTTTTTTTGCCAATGATGCCAACAAAATAAGCGCAATGCCGCTAAATTGCATTTATTAAAAAAAAAAAGGATTCGCAAAGCGCGATTCAAATGACAAGAGGCATAAAATGAGTCCATCAAAAAACAAGCTCTTCTCTCTTTTCAAATCTTTTAAAAACTTAGAAGCTTTCATATACCAAAGACTTGAGTTCATTTTTGCGATTATGATGTATCTACTTTGATCCTTTATTCTATAAGA
>NW_021600973.1:0-221 GCF_001605985.2 Dendrobium catenatum
CTCCTCCAACTTCTCTCCTACACCTATAAATACCCCCCTATGGAGTATGAAACTTTGCCCCTTCTCTTTTCCTCTCCCCCTTTTTCATTTGAGGCCTTCCTCCGGGCTCTGCACAGGTGGCATCCCCTGTCCAGGCCCGGGGCCCCTCTTTGCAAGAAGGAGATTTCTTTCTCTTCTCAAGCCAAGGCCTTCCCCTAGCTATGTATGGGTGGTATCCCCCG
>NW_021600974.1:0-210 GCF_001605985.2 Dendrobium catenatum
AGGAATACATCTACATGTCCACTCATAACAATGACGGCTGTACTACATAAGCCAAACAACTACAACGAATACAAGCATCTATGACCCAAGGCAGGAGATTAGTTAGTGCACTATGACCTGCCAACAAAATCAACAAATAGTGCACGACAGTCTACCTGTACGAAGTATCGAAAAATTCTATCCAGAAGCTGCTACGCCACGCCACCGGAT
>NW_021600975.1:0-334 GCF_001605985.2 Dendrobium catenatum
AACACCACCGTAGCGTTTCTAACTTTTCTCAAAATTACAAAGAGCTCAATGTTGTAGCTCTAACATCTTGGGCAGTGTGGCACTCAAAAGGGAAAATTTATAAGTTTGATTTTCATGCACACAGACCCTTGTGGAACCCTCTTCAGAACAAATTTCATGCGTTTACATGTACATAAAGCACTCACTAACATATGCAATATGAAAAATATATAATTTCATTACACAAAACTTATCTGGATCAATTGATTTACAGTTGGACCTAATTAGAACTGATACCGAATTGGGTGATAATTGTGATTGATTGATACTCAATTAATTGATAGTTAGCCATGGA
>NW_021600976.1:0-1661 GCF_001605985.2 Dendrobium catenatum
AATTTTAGTCTAACTGTATGTTAAATGTGTCAATCAAAATCAATCATATTTTAGTCAATCCATCTTATTATCATGTCAATATCATACATGCTTATATAAATTATCATGTATGCATATTAATGTGAGTTCACTAATGTAGGATATACTACTTGAATGTGGTGTTTCCAACATTTTTTACCCCAACTACCAATCAGTTGGTCATTAGTCTCTATCTTTCCATTATCATTCATAAATCTTAAATCAGTTCACATGCGACTTTTAGTATATCATTAAGAGTTGTCACTCTCTACCCATCTCCATAATCGGTTACAAACTAACTTCTAAAATTTGACTATAAACTTTTTATTTAAAAGAAATCTTATCAACCCACCCTCTTGTACAGTGTATAAAGTTTTAAACTACAAGCTGTATTAATTATAGTGTTGATAGCTAACATTTTTTTTTATTTATATGCAAATGTCATATTCTTTCTATGACAATTGAATCATTCACTTTATACAATATAATAGGTATTTTATTCATGTGCAGGTTTGCCTTGAAATGAATGTTATGCCAAATGAACAATAATCATATACATGTCATGTATCTCATATCCAGATTTAGTACAATAGCACAATCATTTTACATTCAACATTTTTCCTACTTATTTCACATAAAATATCATATAAGCCAAACTACTAAGTAAAAACTCAACATAAACTAGTCAAAATGCCCCTAATAATGATATATATCAATATCAAATGTTATACAATGAAAGTTAACTAAAATGGGATATATCAATTTTTTATCACCTTTAGAAATAAAACATATTAAACTCAGAATCATTGAAAATAGATATAGACTAAAGGTTAATTATAATGATCAAAATAATTTTTCTTAACATGAATATGAATAATAATTCCTAGAGAACTTTCTATCTCTTCTCTCTCTCTCCTCTCCCCCTTCTCATCTCCTTCACCTTTCTTTCCTTCATGGCCAAGCAAAATGAATATATGGAAGGATGGAGTGGTAAGGGATATTTAAATGAAAATTACTATAAAAAAAAACTCATTTAAGTACTTAGTGTAATGGTGAGCATGATCTAGTGTCGTTGTGCTACATGCAACCCCCAAAGTTATTGTAGAACAGAGGGCTCAGGGTAGCAATGGCATTTTTTGGCACCGCAAGGCTCTTAGAGCCGTCGAGCTCAATTATAAATTTTATGTTTTTCATATAAATTCATTTTTGGTTATTACATTTAATGGCAATCCTCTTTCCTTTTATGTTTAATGTTATGCTCATAAACTCTAATTATCCTTAATGGCTATGGTAAAGAATTATTGGTAGGTGAAATTGTTTTTTAGATCAGATCAAAAATTTTTAATACTATTGGAGCTTCATGTAAAAAAAATGATACACTTAAAGCTAATATGTATAGTAAAATTTCTTTCCATCTAACCACTAGCTAGATAAGTAGTGGTCGAGGATTAAACTAAGAGACTAAGTTATAATGAGTTAGTGACACATGCTGGGGTTTGCATTTCCATACCTTAATTACTATAATGAAACTGTATGTTTCAAAAATGAAATGCTTAATTGATATTATTAAGGAAGATGAGATATATGATCAATAGTTTGTTGAAACCGATGTTTTAATAGATGTTATGAAATATTTCAACTGT
>NW_021600977.1:0-1240 GCF_001605985.2 Dendrobium catenatum
CATCGAGCCACTTGATTAGACTATAAGCATGTCATGTTTAGAAACCGTTTGGTAATCCAAATTGTGGTTTGAAACCTCCAACAACGCTCCAGACTCTTGATTTGGACCCATTTGGACTCGAATTGAGTCGAATTTGGTGTCAATGGGTTCGACGTTCAGTTTGACTATAAGTTTGTTGAAAACAGAGTTCATATAGTCTTTGATTTAATTACAGAAGCTTTCAACTCAATTTTGCTTTGAGATTCATGCTTGATCAACATAATTTTTTACTGATATATCAGTAATCAAGATCAATATCAAAAATAAGTAATAAGTGTCAGTGTCATTACCAATAATCAATATCTTTATCAGTAATCATTATCAATATCAATAACAACATCAATAACAACAATTAGCATCAATAACAAAATCAGTAATAGTAGAAATTTAACATAAGTATAATAATCCAACATTAAGATGAGATTATCTTGAGTTTGCATGTATTACATGCAATCAATTATATCAGTGAATCAATATTCTATTAGATATTAATATGAGGGTATCTTAAGAGTATCTTGCTCCTATACTTGTGACTCCCAATCAATCACCCCTAATGATTTCCAATCAGTGTACTCCTTATAACTCCCCTTTAATCACATTAATTAGTCGCCTTAACTCCTTATAACTCCTAGATAATCTCTAGCTCCTTGTGCCTCCCATTAGTGAATCACATGAATTAGTAGAGTATCACGTGGGGTTATCATATCATATATTTGATATCAATCAGTACATCGTTTCACTCGTACCAATAATACATTCTACTACATATCAGTCATATTAGTACACTCCTTTTTTAGTATATTTCTTCCCTACACATCACATGAAAATTCATATACATAGATTTAATCGATGAATATACAATAAAATCATATCAAATCGTTCAGAATGATCAAATCTATAACATATCAAAAGTTAAATGGTGAAAGCTTAAGAGATCATGAGATAATACATTTTTGGTAGATGTAAAAGAAATACAATTCATAGAATTTAAAAACATTGAAAATATGAGTAAGAGATACTTACAATGAATAGATTAAAATCCTTAGTAGTAATGACAGACAAATATGACCCAAAGGCATTTCTTTCTCCTATCTCTTCTTCTCCTACTTCAATTTCTTCCGAACCAAACAACCAAGTGAGGAAGACGTTGAGGTGAGCAGAAATATTTATATTAAATATATATAAAAATATTATTAGTGGC
>NW_021600978.1:0-203 GCF_001605985.2 Dendrobium catenatum
ATGCACGCTTTTCTCTAGCGTGGTGAGAAGGGAATTCTTTGCGATGCTTGCGACGGGGCGAGTAATCAAAACCCTATTTTCGGCGTTAGCGACGGCCCGGAAAACCAACTCATGCACGCTTTTCTCTAGCGTGGTGGGAAGGGAACCCGGTGCGACGCCCACAACGTAAAATATAAAATTGCTTAATTTAAACCGGTGCCCGC
>NW_021600979.1:0-405 GCF_001605985.2 Dendrobium catenatum
AAAAAAAAAAAAAAAAGATGAACACAAGAACTCATATATACATCACATGCTTAAAAATTAAACCTAAAATCTCTAGATTAATAATCAAAACTCTCAACAATAAGGCCAAGGTGAGCTCGGTGAGTTCAAATTCTCAAAGCAGTTGGTAGTATTTAAGAATTTTGTTTAAATATTACCAGAAATAGGTTCTTGTACAGTAAAGCCTGTGAAACCTCACAACCAAAATGGTGGCGTGGGGGCGGCGTGGCGAAAGAGCAAACAAAAGCAAAGCAGAAGAAGACACAGCAGAAGAGAGCGTGCCCTCGCATTTGAGACCTGAAAAATCTCTCCTTTCTTCTTTCTTCTTTCTGCTTTCTTCTCTCACTCACGCGTACATAGGACTCTGATCGAAAGACGAGAGAGGGA
>NW_021600980.1:0-323 GCF_001605985.2 Dendrobium catenatum
GATAAATTGCACACCATATACGAAGGCACTAGTGAAGTCAAGCAATCCAAGTTGAATTGTTAATACATGATTTTAAATTATTTTTCATGAAATCTTTTGAAATGATCTTAGACATTTATACCAGATTCATTCAAATTGTAAACTCATTGCATGCTTTAGGAAAAGACTTTTCAAATTTTGAAAGAGTTAACAAAATTCTTCGATGTCTACTAGATAAATTTGATCCTAAAGTTATTGTTATTTGTGAATCTAAAGATTTGAATGTATATTCTATTGATTATTTTATTGGCTCACTTATTGCCTACGAGCAAGTTTGGGTCAAA
>NW_021600981.1:0-211 GCF_001605985.2 Dendrobium catenatum
ACTTCGGGTCCTTGATTTGGACTCATTTAGACTCGGATCGAGTTGAATTTGGTGTCGTTGCGTTTGTATTTCCGAGACACTCAGTTTGACTGTAAGTTTGATGAATCAGAGTTCAGGCCAGTGATCTCGAATTTAATTTTTGAACTTCGAACTTAATTTTTGCCTCGAGATTCGTGCTCGATCAAGATAATTTTTTGAGGACATATCAAGT
>NW_021600982.1:0-256 GCF_001605985.2 Dendrobium catenatum
GTCGGCGACTTTTCTTCGTGCTACGTGGCGCTAAAAGTTTGGTGGCCGAACGTAGAGGAGCGTACGTTTACCGAACCAAATAATTGTTCGTTCACAACACCCACAATTAAGCTTAGATATAGTCATATAGATCGATCTCAATCTCTTGATGGAGGTAGGCACAAATCCCATGAACTTTGCATTTACTTGATGATAAACTATTTCATTCTCCATTGATATATAGCAATAGTAGCAGTAATTCCATATATGATGTGAT
>NW_021600983.1:0-253 GCF_001605985.2 Dendrobium catenatum
CTTGGCGGGGTTCTTCTGGTCTCGATCACTAGAGGCTGTTGGAACCTCTTCTTTTTCAAGCCTTTATCCTTCACTGTCTTCAATACTCTGTATACTCGAGCGGACAGAGTTTCAGGCTCTTTCTTCCTTGGAGGGATTGGAGCTTCAGGCCGTCGATCCCAGAAAGATTTATTTATCTCTCCAGTAGAGCTATTTCTTTTAACCCACTTCAGGTCGGTAAACTTATTCCGAGTGGGAACATTGGCTTCAGGCT
>NW_021600984.1:0-785 GCF_001605985.2 Dendrobium catenatum
CTAATCAGCCTGGCCGATATCTGATCGGCCCGGCCGATCGGACCACCTTTTTGACCAATCGGTCTGTATGCAATTATTGTGCCATATCGTTTTGGACGATTCTGCGATCGGCCTGGACGATATGGTCATTTCTTTAAATTCAGGTCGTTCCAGCCATGTTTTTTCACTTCACATCCCTTCTCCTCTTGTGTTTCCTTGCTAACTCCTTTTTATGGCCGGTGGGAAACGGGTTCGACAGGCTTCTGGAAGTTCCTCGAGGGCCACTCTGAACCCTCGATTCAGGGAGGCAGAGGATCAGGCAGCTTACCGTCGCTACAAAGAGTGTGGCATTACCCTTTCTAGAACAATCAATCCTGCACACCTTTCATATCCGGTAATGGATCTCTTTGCCCACACTTCTCTTTGTTTCATACTTACCCTCGCTGTCCCTTTTTCTTATGAACTTCTGCTAGAATTTTATGCAAATCTTCGCATAAATTCTACTTTCATAGCCTTGACATCTTATGTGAATCGACGCCCGGTCGAGATCACATATCAGGACTGTGCAGAACTTTTACAGCTATCCACCACCGGGGATAAGCTGCACATAAATATTTCAGATCCTGATTTTGATTGGTCCACGGTGAACCATTTTCTTGGCCAAACTAACACACCCTTTTATGTTGGAGAGACTAGCTCTTTAGTCATAGATGCTAGGAATATTCAACATGTCCTTCGCACCTCAATTATTTCAAAAGCCAGGGACCGTATCCACATCACTCCTCTACTTTCTTTGACTACCTTTT
>NW_021600985.1:0-671 GCF_001605985.2 Dendrobium catenatum
CTACTTGCTTTAAGAACCGCTACTTCGTGTGACATGTACCAGTCAGATTTTCTAGAAAGAATTGGGTAAACTACGTTGGTCCAAAGACCACAAGTTGGTCATGAAACCTAAGACTTCATTTAGAACATATGTTTTACTATTTTTTAAGTACAATTTTTTTTTTAAAAGTACTGAAAAAAAATAATGGCAAAAAATGATCTCAAATGAAGCTAAAAACCCATGCAATAAGTTCCTATTATTGTGTGGTATGAGGGGGTTAACATATACAATCATAGTTGATCTTTGGTGAACAGCACTTTTCACATCCCAACTGGTCATAATAAAACAGTAAATTGTGGCTCAAGTCCCACCCTGTCCTATAGAGCGTAAGAACAGATCTAAATTGAATTTAAGGTGATGATCATCATTAGACATGATACATCGTGCAAAAATTATCTTGATCGGGCACGAATCTCAAAGCAAAATCAAGTTGAAAACTTCCGAAATTAAAATCAAGAGCATCCGAACTCCGATTTCAACAAACTTACAGTCGAACTGAGCGTCTCGGAAATATGAACCCAACGACACCAAATTCAACCCAATCCGAGCCAATATGGGTCCAAATCAAGGACCCGGAGCGCTGTTGGAAGGTTCAAACCACAATTTGGATTACCAAACGGTTTCCAAACATA
>NW_021600986.1:0-221 GCF_001605985.2 Dendrobium catenatum
AAGCACTATTTTTCAACAACCAGATAATTTTCTATTCAATAAGAATCGCACATAACTCAAAATAATCGGTAGAAACTTTACAGAAAATACTCAAATCGTGCAGAATAATCATCTCAGAAACATATCAAAAGTTGTGCGGTAAAACTTTCGTCAATACAAATTTATGCTCATTTTTCGGTAACGGAAACACAAATCTGAGCACAGAAATATCAAAACTCAAA
>NW_021600987.1:0-299 GCF_001605985.2 Dendrobium catenatum
ACTCTGGATGTAATCTATATGAACATTAGATCATATAATATGAACATTTTAGAAAAATTTGTTGTTCATTGGGACAAAAAGAGATGTCATCTTTCATACTCTAGATATTGTCTGTTCGAAGGGAACTTCATGCAGTACGATCAATTCAAAAAAATTTTGATGATCTTCAGGATGAACTTATACGTATCTATTTCTTACTCTGGACATCATCTATATGAAGATGATTTCATATAGTATAAACAAAACTTAGAAAATTTTGCTCGCATGGTTCGATTCACTATTTTTTGGATGAATTAACC
>NW_021600988.1:0-416 GCF_001605985.2 Dendrobium catenatum
AACTCTTAACTTGTTACAAATTTTTACATCCATTTATTAAAGAAAATTCTAGACTCACTACATGGTTATCCTAATAAAAATCTCAAGCAGTATATATAAAAAATGAAAATGCTAACACCATTGACCCTGTGTCAAGCCATGCTCTTAATTATGAGGGCTAAGTAGCTCCATCTGTGCAGTTATGATTATTAATTTTAGCCCTCATTTTTATCTAGGGGGAGCTGAGCAAGCACCAGCATGAAACATTATTAGAAATAATTATAATGCTCCCCCCTTTTATTAGCTTGAGCATGGCCACCTGCATGGAAGAACAGTACATATATATATATGTCGTTCGTAACCTAGGGGTAAATCTAGCGCTCATCACATCACAGAGTATAGAAAAAGTAAGCAAACACAGCAATTCAATTTTCAGA
>NW_021600989.1:0-526 GCF_001605985.2 Dendrobium catenatum
CGGATATAATTCGATGAGGAATGCCGAATCGATATACGATATGGTCTCTAAAGAACTGGAGTACATTATGAGTCTTGACTTCTTGTAGCGGAACAGCTTCTGCCCATTTTGAAAAGTAATCTGTTGCCGCTAGAATGAACCGATGACCTTTAGAAGAGGGAGGATCGATTGGGCCAATGATATCCGTGTTCTAACTTTCAAAAGGCCATGAAGCAATTGTTGGATGTAGGACATTAGGAGGTTGGTGTAGGACTACTCCATGTACTTGGCACTGGTGACAACGACGTGCAATATGCATACAGTCGTCAATCATTGAGGGCCAATAATATCCTAACCTTTTAATTTTCATCTTCATTTTAGGACCAGATTGGTGAGCACCACATAATCCGGCATGTACCTCAGTCACAATCTTTTGGGCTTCCTATTTGTTAAGACAACGTAACCACAATTGATCAAAACACCGACGGTACAAAGTGACGTTTATCAGCATATAAGAGAGAGCCCTTCTCTTAATCTGATCTGCGGC
>NW_021600990.1:0-617 GCF_001605985.2 Dendrobium catenatum
GGACGATAAATATCGGCCAGGTCATAAACAGGGCGATACTCAGGATGATTTGCATCTGATTTGAACTAATCAGCCAGGACGATCGTATGATCTTCCGGGATGATCAAGCCAAATTTCAATCCTCCAGGACTGTTCCCAGGGCGATGCTCTGGCCGATCAACTTTGATTTATACTGATCGGCCAGGCCGATGTCCAGATCGGCCGGGACGATAAAGTCGGCTACTTGCAATTAATGATCTCCTTGAGAGCTCTTCTATTTAAGAGCTCTTGTCTAAACGTTTTATATGATTTTTGGCTGTTGCCTTGACCTGAGAAGCCCTTGAGGAGAGAAAGAGAGAGAGGGTGAGAGAGAGGATCTTGTGAGGGGGAGCTTGTGAGGGGGATTCACAAGGGTTGCTTTAAGGATCGCTCTGCTTGTCTTTCTTATGGTGTTTCTCGTTCGTGGAAGGGTCGGTAGAGGTAAGGAGTTTGCTTTTGGTTGTGGTTCTCTACAGGAAGCAAAAGGAGGTAGGTTCTTTGCCTTGCCGGGGTGGCAAAAAGGAGGTTCTTGTAAAGGCTTCTCTGCCTAGCCATGGGGGCTAAGGAGAGTCACGTTTTATAGTGCAATACTTGGAGGG
>NW_021600991.1:0-306 GCF_001605985.2 Dendrobium catenatum
TATGATCTGCAATTCTGATTTCTGATTCTGTTGATGTGATCTGTCTGATCTGATCTGTTTGATTTGATATCTGTTCCGTTTAGTTCTGTTCTGATATGATCTGAATTTCTTATTTCTGTACGATTCTGACTCTGTTGATTTATTCTGTTCTGATTTGTATTCTGAGGTGATCTGATATGTACAACTCTGATTCTGGTTTAATATATGTCCGTATCTGTTCTGATTGATCTGTTTCGTTCTGATCTGTGCGATTTGATATTTGTCCGATTATGTTCTGATTTCTGTACGGATTTGTCTGATGTGTTG
>NW_021600992.1:0-284 GCF_001605985.2 Dendrobium catenatum
AGCGATCTTCGTTTGAGAGTTTTCATATGCAGAGATTTTGATTTCTCAGCATAAATTTATTGCCATAATTTTCAAGACTATTTTGTTTGTGTTATTCAATAAGTTTTGAGAAATTCAGAAACTTTTATATGAATAACAATTCAGTCGTTTGTTAATTGTTCACGGTTCATTATCAAATTTGTTATTCGTTTTTCTTTGAAGACGATAGAAGAAGATGAACGAACTGTTATTTTTTTTTTAATTTGCGGTTATTATAATACGAAACGACACAATATTTGTGAACC
>NW_021600993.1:0-308 GCF_001605985.2 Dendrobium catenatum
AGGAGAGATGGTTAATCATTTTGTAAGGCTAAACTTAAAGTCTCAAGTATTTCTCATACTTTTCAATACTATGAAGTATCGTGCACCAAGTGCCGACTTAGGCTACGTTTGAGACTGCTTTCTTATTGCTTCTTAAAGCAGCATTTTAGTGCAAAAATTTTAATTTTTGCACTAGAAAGCTGCTTTAAGAAGCTATAAGAAAGCCATCCCAAAATAAGCCTTAGTTATGTGAATGCACTAAAGACCATAAGAGGTAAAAAACGTGTAGATCACTTAATCATAATCGGTTATAAGACCGCTAATTTGTT
>NW_021600994.1:0-542 GCF_001605985.2 Dendrobium catenatum
TATATGCTATGCAATACTGAAGCGTTTGTTGATTAATGAGCTTACAACTGGAATGAATTCATTTTGATGACTCTGACAGAAGTTTTGCAATGGTTGTTTTTTACTGTAAGCATTACACATTTCAGGACAATTGCTGCCTCTGCACTGAACAAATTTTTTTTTTTAATGTTGCTGCAGGTTATGTTTTTAGGCCATTTGTCATACCATTTCTCATGCTTGTACTTGGTATTTCTTCCAATATTGCTGAATGAATATTTGAATTTATCATTAATATTTGATTTATATCCATCTCTCTTTCAACACATTCATATTAGAAAAAAAAATATAAGAATTATGTATTAAAAATCAATTGTGCAAACTAAATATTAGAAGAAATATCAATTTATTAAACAATATTTTTAGACCTATATACTATGCTGCTAGCGTGTCCAAATATATGTTCTATAGACGACATTAAATACCGCTCTATATTTTTATTTGAGTTTTTAACAATACATTTGAACGGTTTAAATAAAACGAATAATCAACAAATTTGTTTATGT
>NW_021600995.1:0-521 GCF_001605985.2 Dendrobium catenatum
TTTATCTTTTAAAAAAGCTCGAATGAAAAATTTTAATGAACTTTATTTCACATTCAAAAAAGAATGTTTTTAAATAAATTTCAAGTTTTCATTAAAAAAGGCATTTATTAAGTTATTAACATTAAAATCAGATGCTCATTTAGCCCATACTACTCAATATAAAGTCAAAAAAAATTACAAATTACAAATTTTCCAAAGCATAGTCATTATTCATAAATAATATGCCTACAAATTTTTCAAAGCATAGTAATAAATAATATGCCTCAAAATACATCATTCAAAGATTACCACTAGGCCTAATTACCAGTAAGAGTTTCCTAAAGCTCATTAAAAGTCAATATTCCAGGTACAAATTACAAATTTCCAAAAGTTCTTAAAACAATACAGTGAGATCAAATAATAAGTTTTTCTGTCTTCTGCATCTTCGTCTACCTTCAAAACTGCAATTGAAAAGAAATGCATTAGAAGAATTGTCTCAAAATGTAATATTAATCCAAAAAAGAAGTTTAATAAATTACTGT
>NW_021600996.1:0-346 GCF_001605985.2 Dendrobium catenatum
AATAGACAAAAAACACAGTAATAGAAAGCAAAAAATACAAGAAAAAATAAAAAATGAATATTTTGGATTTTAATTTTTCTATTTTTTTTGTTTTATGGAGGCATCATATGAAAATTTCTCAAAAAGTTAAATTTTTAAAGTTCCAAGAGATCAAGGAGTTTAACAAATCCCAATCAGAAGAAGGTAGAACATCTAATTATGTTAACCCTAGATCGGACATCCTTCAGGGTACAAAATTCTTTTGGAAAACAGAGGCCTAACTCAGAATAACTAAATAGGATAAGAAGATTCATTCAAGACTTGTTTACTAAGAAAATATCTCATAATTAATAAAACAAAGTAATTT
>NW_021600997.1:0-907 GCF_001605985.2 Dendrobium catenatum
ATTTTTGGATAGACGACATCCCCTATCTAATTTAAGTGTCCCTATTTATGTAGAAGCTCTAATGGGTTATCATTCTTTTCTCTGATTGCCAATGACCCAAAGAAGATCAATGGTCCACTGTTCAAAATGACGGTCTGAAGAAATCCTACAAGGTGGCCAAGGCTGACAATGTGGCATCCACAATTACCAACCATTCTTTGATCCTATTTTGGAAGAAATTTATTTCCCTAATGATCTTATGGTGAAGGTGCCTGAAAAATCTGACCAGGCCTATTTTCCTCCTCCAGGATATCTGATTGTTTATGAGATCAGTTTATGAGTGGGGTTATGATTTTTACCTCCTTCGGAGTTGAATGATATTTCAGCAATATATGGAGTGAGTCTATCCTAATTTTCATACAGAGTCATGTCGATCATAGTGGCATTAATTGTTTTTTTCATAGATCATGGAGTGGTTTTGACACCAGAATGTTTTTTCGGATGAGTTTATTCACTTATGACATAAAGGTCACGTCACATTCAGATTCAAATGGTTAGATATCCGTACTCGAGATTCATCAAAAAACTGGACCAAAGAATTTTTCTGTGAAGAATGACTAAAATCATTTGGAGAAATGACAAAAAGTTGAAGGATTTACTTTTTCCCTTCATAATGATGCAGAAGATATATTGAAGATGCACAACATTTTTGATGTTTAAAATCTTCTCTATGAGGTGCGCTATCTGGGCAAATATGTAGAAGAAGAATATATGTTTAAAGTTGGATTATCTACTCAGGTGGTGAGGTCTCATGCGATCATGTTAAAGAAGTCGGCAAAAGTTCAAAAAACATATGCTCAAACTTCAAAAGTTGATTTTAAATTATTAGGAAATGATGATGGTCCATAGGCCTCATCCAGTAAGAAGA
>NW_021600998.1:0-327 GCF_001605985.2 Dendrobium catenatum
TATGTCGTAAGGATATTTATACTTCTATTTGTGCACATAAATCATTTTGGTGCTAGCACAAAATCTTTTGATTTGTCTCTCATTTATGAAAGATTGTTCTACCAAATTTCGCTTGTCACTTCAAGCGTGGTCTGGGATACCAAGACCAATAATTCAAACTCCCCTTTTAAAAGGTGATACTGGGTCCATGCCCACCTGTGTTAGTTAGGTGTGGTAATGTTGATCCATTATCCCCATATAAGTTTCCTTCTCCTATCAGTTATGATACGATACTTGTTCTTCTCTTGTCGCTTGTGCATATCCCTATGTATAGATATAACTCTAAAG
>NW_021600999.1:0-206 GCF_001605985.2 Dendrobium catenatum
TGCAGGGGCGGGACATCTTCCACAGTTTCTTTGTCCGCTCTCCCTTGCTGCCAGAGCTTTCTGAGGATGCTGTTTTGTTTGAGAGCCCCGACAGGTGGGTTACCAGTCTTAGGCTACAGTGTGGGGAGTACCACCCACTCGAGAGTTCAGTTGCGCAGGTCGGTTGGGGCAGCTGCGATGTTTTAGTACCTGCCGCAGATGTAGTT
>NW_021601000.1:0-261 GCF_001605985.2 Dendrobium catenatum
GGCGTACATGGGGGTTTTAAAAAAGCATTTTTTTGAAAAAGCAGTTTGCTTTCCCCCCGGTCGGGGGTACTTATGAGTGACCCCACCTCGCCAATGCCATGTATTTATTTCTCTGGCACACCTCACACCTTGCCACCATCTCCTCGACATTCTTATGCATCCCTTTCCAGTAGAACTCAGCTGCTAACCTTATGTATGTCTTCTGTACTCCGGAACGGCCCCCGACTGCACTGCCATGAAACTCCTGCAGCAAGTGTGGAA
>NW_021601001.1:0-291 GCF_001605985.2 Dendrobium catenatum
TAGTTCCAATTTGGCTGGTGTTGGTGGTGTTTTTAGATATCACAAAGGTAGGTTTATAAGTGCATTTGGGAAGAATGGAGCTCATTGGGATATTTCTCAATTAGAGCTAGAAGCAGTTTTCTCGCTGAAGGAGTTTTTGAGAAGCTGGATGTTGGAATGTAAAGGGCTGATCATTGAGAGTGATAATAACAATGTTATCAAGTTCATTCAAGACTCTCTAAAGAAGAATAAGTGGCAAGTTGATACATGGCCGACAAAGGATTTGTGTTTCTTAAATGATTTCAATAAAGT
>NW_021601002.1:0-654 GCF_001605985.2 Dendrobium catenatum
AAATACCGTTTTTAACTATTGAGGTCAGCAGGAGCATAGTAGGCGATGGAAGTCAGAAGAATTGTAGTCAGTAGGAGATAGGGGTCAGAAAGACCATTGTCTGGCAATGGAGGTCGTAAGGATAGTAGTAGGCGATGGAGGTCATAAAGACCATAGTCGACAGGAGATAGGGGTCAGAAAGAGCGTTATATGACGATTGAGGTTGAAAGGATCGTAGTAGGCGACTGAGGTTGGAAGGACCGTAGTCGACAGTAGACAGGGGTCAGAAAGAATGTTATCTAGTGATGGAGGTCAGAAGGATTTTAGTAGGCTACAGAGGTCTGAAGGACCATAGTCGGCAGGAGATAGTACGTGGTCAAAAAGACTGTTATCTGACGATGGAGGTAGAAAGGACCGTATTAGGCGATGTAGGTTGGAAGAACCGTAATCGGCAAGAGACAGGGTCAAAAAGATTGTTGTTTGGCGTGGCGCTTGGAAGGACTGTTGTAGGCCATGGAGGTGGGAAGGACCAAAGTAGGCAAGAGATAGAGGTCAGAAAGATCGTGATCGTAAAGCAGTGATCCGATGGAAGTTCGGGCGTTATTTGGTGGTTAGGCGGAACTCCAACATATATCGGTGATCTGGCAAAAGTTCGGGCCTCAATCGGTGGTCTGG
>NW_021601003.1:0-1180 GCF_001605985.2 Dendrobium catenatum
AATCTGTGGTTGAAAAATATTTTTCTAGAAAATATAGTTGTATCATTCCCCCCCTCTTGGTTAGCCTTGGGACATTCACTTAGGTTTAACAACCTAATTACAAGACTCAACAAGTGTGGTAGTGGCGGAAACCAATGAGGGATCATTGGTGTTGGTACCTGGGTGGAGCTCTGAGATTCTTGAAGCCTTAAAGGTCTCTTGATCTCTAGCTTAAGGTCCAAGCCCCCTTTTATGCACTACAGTAAAATGCGCTATTATCGATAGATGGAATCCGCTAGTAACAATCAAAATATGTCAAAAATACGACCTTTCTAGTGCATTTTTGACACAATTTTTTCCAACGATAATTCAAGCATCATAAAGTCAACATCGGCAAATATGTTTCATCAAAAATATTTTTAGTGGTTCTTCAGGTGAAATGCTGGCAAAAAAAAGAGCAGTCGACCCCTTTTTTGTTGTCATATTCTAGCGTAAGATACATCAGTAATTCTGGCGAATAAGATACACCAGAAATACTGGCGCATAATCTGCTGCCTAAAAAATGTAATTCTGTTACTAACGTACATTACCATCGCAATATCTGCTATAATTAACAGCGTAAATTTTTATTAAAAATATAGTTGTATCATATTACCAGCATTATTTTTGACGGACAATCCGCCAAAAATATGTAGTATAAATAAAAAAACAACCTTCCTCCTTTTAAAACTAATTTTCATAATTAAACTTTCATAAAAAAAATATAAAACACTATATACATTAATATATCCACTTCAGATCAAGAACATCACCAATTACATTATTAAGCATAAACATTTAAATAATAACATAAATAAGAAGAGTATCATCAATAAATATCTAATATTAAAAAAGTCAAGATGTCAAAACAATTAATAACTAAACATGTCCAAAAATACATAAATATAGATGACCACATTAGTAAAATAAATAACATATAATCTAATTTATTCTCCTCCTTAGCTGATGATGTACTCCTCCCACTACTCATATGCTCCCCCATCATTCACATTTTCTCTAACATTTGAGTTTGTTGTATGTACATCTACTGCTACATCTCCAGCTATTGTTGTTGCATATGCATCTTCTGTTGCTGCAGCATCTGCATCTGCTGCTGTTGCATTTGCATCTGCTATTGTTGCATCTATATCTACCAGTCAGC
>NW_021601004.1:0-312 GCF_001605985.2 Dendrobium catenatum
TTGAATCACTTTCACCTTCTCAGGTGCGACAGAGTAGCTGGGTCCTTTGACACCAAAGATATATTCTTCTTTCTAAAACTTCCCTCAAGATGAACCTTGAATCCGATAGTACTAAGATGCAAGATTGCCAGAACAACCATGTGAAAACCCCTCCACACTCCCTTGGACCCTAAAAGGATCTTATCCCTATAAAACTCCACCATTTCCTCTCTCCTTTTAAGGCTCTCTCTTCAAGTTTTCTCCAAAAGAATGCATACTCAATGCATGCCAACGATTTTACAAAGTCTCATGAGAAAGCTTAAAAAGAGGGTT
>NW_021601005.1:0-428 GCF_001605985.2 Dendrobium catenatum
CGACGGGCAGAAAGACGTGTCTGTTCACTTGATAATCGATCCACATCATCAAGCACCATGACAGAGAAAATATTTCAACACCGAGACGCTAGTTCACTTTTGAGCGCAGAACACCACATTTTCAAGTGCTACAGTGCCAGATACTTTTTATGTGTTTTTCTATAAATAGATATTTTATTCTGTTTATAGAAGAGTTCAATCACTTATGTAAAACTTAGTACTTTTCAATATACTTCTCTAGTATCCTCTTAGAGTAAAATTTAAGAGAGGCTACAAATGTATATATTATAATTTTATTAGAGTGTTTAGCTTGTATTTGTTGAAGCAAGTCATAAGTGAAGGAAAAAGGTCTGTAAAGAAGATACTTTAATCCTATTTGTTGATAAAATTCCAATTCTTCTCTTGTACTTTGATTCTTTTATGAATAC
>NW_021601006.1:0-498 GCF_001605985.2 Dendrobium catenatum
AGAAGAATTACCCGACACATGATTTGGAATTGGCTGTAGTTATTTTTGCTTTGAAGATTTGACGTCACTATTTGTATGGCGTCAGATGTGAGATTTTCATAGATCACAAGAGTTTGAAGTACATATTTACTCAGAATGATCTGAATTTGAGGCAAAGGAGATGGCATGAGTTGATCAAGGACTACGATCTGACGATTCAGTATCAGCCTGGTAAGGTTAATGTGGTAGTCGATGCTCTGAGCAGGAAAACTTCTGGATTATCAGGTATTCAGCTCACTTCTGATGATTTCCTGATTCGTGATATGGAACGTTTGCAGTTGGAAGTGATTTCCTCCAGAAGTTTAGATTCTGGAGTTTTGACTCAGTTGAGCATTCAGTATTCTTTAGAAGAAAGGATTTGGGAAGCCCAGAAGTTAGATTTTGATTATTCGACGTTTATTGCTCAGATTGAATCTGGTAAAAAGCCTGAACTCCGAATTTCTGATTCTGGTACCATTT
>NW_021601007.1:0-211 GCF_001605985.2 Dendrobium catenatum
ACACATATTATTACCATTATTATTTTGTGAAATGGGGATGATTAGATTGAGAAAAAGAGGGTTAGTGAGGGAAAGTGGTGGAGAGGCTTTATGGAGGGAGAGAAGGGGTATTTAGGTTATTATTATTATTTTTATTTGAGTTAAATTTACTGTCACACCCCTCTGTTGCATTAATTTAACATTTTTTTAAAAAATAATAATCATGACATTT
>NW_021601008.1:0-211 GCF_001605985.2 Dendrobium catenatum
TTGCCGTGAGCACCCGGTGCAGCAGCGACTCCTGGTCTGAAAGAAGATACCATGCCAATCTAGCACGCAACGCACTTTGCCACCTGCAAAGCCCACGAAAGCCCAAGCCACCCTCCGCCTTCGGAAGACATAGCTCCTCCCAAGCAATATAGTGCATCCCTCGGCTACCCTCCGCCTTCTGCCAGAGGAATTTCCTAGCAATCCGCTCAAT
>NW_021601009.1:0-798 GCF_001605985.2 Dendrobium catenatum
TGAAATTCTCAACCATTGTAGCAATGGAAAGCCACCCATTGTCTATTTTTGTTTTGGTTAGGAGCTATTGGAAGTATTATACATATTGTTAACAATATAAGCTTTAGGCCTCTTGATGGGACGTGGCTTTGTGTTCCCATGTTAAGGCTTCGTTTGGGACGACTTTCTTTCTACTTAAAGCAGCTATTCAGCATAAAATTTTTAATTTTTGTATTAAAAAGCTGCTTTAAGAAATAATAAGAAAGTTGTCCCAAACGAAGCCTAAGGCTTCATTTAGAGACTTTCTTACTGCTTTATAAAGCAGTTTTTTAGTACATAAATTTTTATCTCAAATAAATTATGTTAAAAAGCTACTTTAAAAAGAAATAAGAAAATGGTCCCAAATTCGGCCTAAATAAAATTTTTAAATATATCAAGACCAATTCCTCTATTCTATGTCATAGGTCATCATTGGGCCATGCAAATCCTAATACTCTCTTCCCATTTGATCTATTTATTAATTCATTATTTCATTAGAAGTTGAGTACAAATTCTCTTACCTTTTGGCATTTTATTCTCATAGATCAAAATATAATTTTTGTATTGATTAAATAGACTTTGCTTAACACGCTAAAATCACCCATACCTATTTCATGTGAAAATTAAGATTCAATTGCTATTTAATGAATTAATTTAGCACGGTAATATTATAATTATTAACTATTGTAAGGAATATTTGTAAGGGGATTTTTGAATGGAGTTGTACATTTCTACTTATGAACTTGACATCATACTAAATTTGATTTGTGCCTTTTAGAG
>NW_021601010.1:0-342 GCF_001605985.2 Dendrobium catenatum
AAAATTGCATTCTAAATTATTTATTAAAAAATAAGAAAAAATATTTGCATTTAAGATTTTAATAAAAAAAATTCTGAACTCTCCAACACATCATGGATTTTTTTATTTATCTCTCTTAGTTTATTTTTAATTCTCCTCTAATTTATCCATTCTAGTTTATTTTTTTCTCCTGAAATCTTTTTTTAACTTAAGCAATTCACTCATTCAATGGGCGATCTGGTTTTAAATTTATTTATTTTGTTGGTTTAATAAACAGTAATCACTTCAAAAATTTACCTATTCTCTGCATCTAGTGCTTAATTTATTGTACTTTTTTTTTTTAACCAACCATATATTAATAAT
>NW_021601011.1:0-3442 GCF_001605985.2 Dendrobium catenatum
CATCTTCTGCTTCCCTAAAATGAGGGTCAATCCTAGACCTCGAAGAACTCCCAGAAGTTTGTCGAACACGTTTCCCACCAGCCATAGAGAGGAGTTAGCAAAAAAACACAAGAGGAGAAAGGGGGGAAAGTGAAAAACCATGGCTGGAATGGCCAGGATTTAAAGAAACGGTCATATCATCCCGGCCGATATGGCTCAATAATTGCGTACAGGCTGATTGGTCAAAAAGATGGTCTAATCGTCCGGGCCGATCAGAGATCGGCCAGGCCGATTAGACACATGCGATCGGCCCGAGGAGTCAATCCGGACGACCGTTGAAAAACAAATCGTCCGGGCCGATTAGAGTTATCGTCCAGGACGATGCATAATAATTGATCACTTCCATGTGTATCGTCCAGGACGAAAAGTGGATCGGCCAGGCTGATTGTCCAATAATGGATCGTCCGAGGCCAATTTTAAGGATTTAACCGTGCTGACATGTGGATAGTCTGGGACGATCCAGTGTATCGGCCAGGACGATGCACATAAAATGCATCGCCAGATGAAATATTCTATCAGCCAGGACTATCATCATGATTGCAACAGAGTTCAATCAAATCGTCCAGGACGATATAGGATCGTCCAGGACGATGAGTTACAGCAAGCATAGAAAAGGTCAGCAGATGGATTTTGAAGAGAATTTGCCCTATCGTCCAGGATGATAAAGGTATCGGCCAGGACGATGTGACTAGAATTTGAAACATAAAGAAGGATGGTGATTATTAAAGCCCTCAAATTAAAAATAAAAGAAAAACAGACAAAAAAACACAGTAAAAAAAAGCAAAAATACAAGAAAAATAAAAAAAATGAATATTTTGGATTTTTATTTTTTCTAATTTTTTTTATTTTATGGAGGCATCATATGAGAATTTCTCAAAAAGTTAAACTTTTAAAGTTCCAAGAGATCAAGGAGTTTAACAAATCCCAATCAGAAGAAAGTAGAACATCTGATTATGTTAACCTTAGATCGAACATCCTTCAGGGTACAAAAATTCTTTTGAAAAATATAGGCCTAACTCAGAATAATTAAATAGGATAAGAAGATCCATTCAAGACTTGTTTACAAAGAAAATATCTCATAATTAATAAAACAAAGTAATTTTTCTCAATCATGGAAATTGAAATCAAGTCTTTGAAAGCATCACATAATCCATGAGTTCTCTAAGTTTTAAGAGTTTTAGCAAAGAGAGGATAGCTTGCATTTAGTGGGCTCATTTTATGCCTCTTGTTACTTCGATGGGCTCTTTGAGCATCTTTTGATTCTTTGATACACTTTTATATATACAGCTTTCTTTTCAATTTGGCTTCATTGGTCTCTTTCCTTTTTAACTCTTGCATGCTAGAAACTCTTTAATATACCCATAAAAAAAACCTAGTTGTGAGTTTATCCTCCAAATATTAGAGAATAGGAGCTCTCTCTCTAACATAGGGAAGAACAATCCACAACACAAAATCAAAATCATGTGATAAATGTAATGACAAGATTTTGAAAAACTTGAAAGATATATAAGAACTTTGGCTATTATGCATAAGATAAATTAATGTAGCAAGATAAGAAAAGGATCTTAATTAAAAAACCATTGGTTAAAATGAATTTAGACTTTTGTTTAGAGAAGAAAATCATACCACTAAACAAGGTCAGAATGAGGGAAAACATCAACAGTATTTCTCCCTTTAACCAATTTAAAAAAGCTAAACACTATCTCCAAAACTCCAAAATCTAAAAGCTTGAAAAGATTCACCATATGTAACATCAAATTAAAAAAAAAAACAAACAAACAAAATGAAAACAAAGAAAACTAGAACAACACAAAGCAAGCACAAAACTAGCCAAAAAATAACACAAAAATTAAAAATTTCAATCAAGTTATAAGGCAGCGAGTTTAAGCAATTTTGAGCTGCCAGCCTCCTTATGTCCAGTTATCCTATGCTCCCACGAGGTCTTTGGTGAGAGCACACCTACAAAACTTAACAACAGTCAAATTTAGGAACCCAAACAGGTTTGGGCCCCTTCTTAGGAAAAGTAAAGTGTAATGCAGATATGGTATGTTGTGAATCATGTATCTTAAGTCTCCACACCCAATGTGTACTACGGTAAACGGTGCAAGTGTGTGAGATGTGTCCTAGCATGCCACATGAGAAACATCTAACTCCAGGAAAAGGATTTCTTAAATGGTTTGAGTTATAATGCCTCTTCCTAGGTTCTGTCTTAGGATCAAAAGTAGATGTCATCCAATTTTTCTTACATGTATCCAAATCATGTTGAATCCTCAAGTTAGTTCTTTTTAATGCTTCATTATCAATCCTCAAATTTTTCTCAATCTCTTTAGATTTCTTAAGATCAGAATTAAGTGAGACGTGAGAAACTTTCAATGCCTTATGTTCATCAATTGATTCTGAATGCTTTTTGTTCAACTCATCAAATTCATCAAGAAGAGCCATGTGATTAGAATCAATCGTTGAATGATCTTTAAGAATGACTTCATACTCTTTCTGTAAATTCGAAAATTCTAATTTTAGGCTTGCATGAGTTTTCTTAATTTTTTTGTATGATGTATGCATTTTTTCACAAATCTCAAACAATTCATCATAGGTTAGTTTACATACCTCTTCCTCATCACTTTGCTCAAGATGATCTTCCCCTATTAAGCATAGGTTTGTAGTCTCTTCCTCTAGTTCAGTCTCAGAGGAATCAGTACCAGATTCTGCCTAGAACACCTTTTGGATTCTCTTCTTGTCCTTCTTAAACTTAGGTTTCTCCTCAATCTTTTCCTTGCTTATGTTATCTTGAAGTGTTGGGCAATCGGCTCTCACATGTCCAGGTTTCCTGCATTCAAAACAAACAACATCAGAAGATCCTTTAACATGTTTATGATCCTTACCTTTCCTCCAACTTTGATGATGCTTTTGTTTCTTCCTTAGAAAGCTTTTGAATAGCCTTGTGATGAAGGCAACTTCATCGCTTTTAGACCCGGAAGATTCAGAGTCTGATTTGTGCACCTTTAGTGCAATTATTTTCTCCTTCTTCTTCTCACCTGCATCAAGATTTCTTTGATTCACCCCTTGCTCGTAAGCAATGAGTGAGCCAAGTAAGTTATCAATAGTGTAAGTGTTCAAATCCTTAGATTCAGTTATTGCAATAATTTTAGCATCGTACGAAGAAGGCAAGCATCGTACGAAAGCTCTTTTCCTAAAGCATGTATTGAAGTAACAATTTGAGTAAACCTAGTGTACATGTCAGAAATAGATTCATGAGGTTTCATACGAAAATTTTTGTAGTCATGCAAGAGAATATTCAATCTAGATTATTTTACTTCGTTGCTTCCTTCATAAGTTATACATAGTTTATCCCAAATCTTCTTACATGTTGAACAAGTAGAAACACGCATGTAGTCCTCAGATT
>NW_021601012.1:0-291 GCF_001605985.2 Dendrobium catenatum
TACATTATCGTCCATGGCGACTGGTCCTCTGAAAAAATTTCGTCCATACGAAATTAAAAATCGTCCAGGACGATCTGGTCTCTGGAAAATTTTCGTCCAGACGAATTTACATTATCGTTCATGGCGACTGGTCCTCTGGAAAATTTTCGTTCAGACGAAGTCAAGAATCATCCAGGACGATCGGTCCTCTGTAAAATTTTCGTCCAGACGAATAAATTTTCTTCCAAATGATTAACCGACTTAGAACATATTTCAGCAGTTTCTAGAACCGACCTTGTAATAATCGTTCGT
>NW_021601013.1:0-2866 GCF_001605985.2 Dendrobium catenatum
TTAATATCAGGTGTAATGTGGAGCTTAGGAATAGGCAGGCAGACATAACAAGGTATGTTGGATTTATTTGATGCAAGCACATATGCATAGTGCTTGTCATGTATCCAATTTATAGATATGAATTTTCATGAGGGAATTTTAACAACTCATATTTCACTTACTCTCTTCTAAGATCTCATAGGCTAACCCAATAACCCGCACAGGTCGGGTTCGATTTGACAAACCCAACCTTTTTACAAAATTGGGCCAGGTTAGTGTCAACCCGTTTATGGCCGAGTCAAGTCGAGTTCGACCCAAATTCGACCCGTTGACTCGAATTGACACCCCTAGTTGGTGATGCATATGCTCTAAATAACATGAATATAAAAGAGAATTATTAGTAAACATATTATATTTGCATTCTATCAATGCAAAATAATTTATCCAAAGTATTTCATTTATATATTTTTTATTTTAAATTAAGTGATTGAATATCCACCAAAATTTATTTTTAATTATTATAGTTGAAGTAGACAATATTAATATTTATAAGTAAACATTTCTCCTTGTGTGATCAATACTCTACTCTATCACAATATTACTTCATTCAACATGTATAAATGCATATATTAAGTCATACAATATTCTTTTATTTTAATATACTAATTACATATTTGTGGTTGGATGCTTACAAGACATAGAGGGGAGTCACATTTAAATTTTGATTTTGAAATCGAGAGCATCCTTTCTAAAATTAGAATCACTAAAAATATTTTTAAAATGGCTGACCCTGTTCAAAACTTAGATCATTCTAGTCCACTTAAGGATTTTGTAAACCCTTTAGTAAACTAAATTCACCAAAGCATAAATAGACCCCCAATCCAAGCAAATAAATTTGAATTAAAATATGCAACCCTTTAGATGGTATAGAATTATTATTTTAGGGGAACTTCTATTGAGATCCTAAACTACATTTAGCAGGTTTTTAAAAAAATTTGTAACATTTAAGTATAATGGTGTTAGTGATGAAGTCATTAGACTTAGATTGTTCCCATTTTCTCTAAGAGACAAGACAAAAATGTTGTTAAATTCTTTATCCCTAGGCTTTCCTAAGTAGATTCTCTTATGTCGATTGTGAATCAAAGCTTATACATCCTTAATTAGATCTACATCAAACTTGTAAGGAAATGAAAGAAAGTTTATGGCCCTCCTATAGTTATTATATTTTCATAACCTCTTGAGCACTAAACATCCTATGTCTAGGCATGCAATTCGGCGCCCCAACTCTCAAATTCTCAAAACTCTTGCATTGTAATGTTGATTTCTGGCGCTGCAATGTTGTGAAGTGCGGCAGCACTAACCTTTGTTCCACCAGGTAAATAAATAACATTTTTTTCAAGGCTTTGGCACTGTAATGTCTTGATTTTGTGTCAAGACGTTGATAATGTTGCGGCACTGCAGCGATGATACAATACTTGTGAATTTTTTTCCTCATGCTAACTTGAATATTAAACCAAGATGAATGCAAAGAATCATAAAATCAGCCATTAAAGACAAACAACATAAATATTTATGTGATTCGACAAGGAGTGCGTACATCTATAGGAGAAAAAGAGGGCTTTAAAAATTTATTAAGATGCACATTGTTAAGTAAAAAACCTATAATAGTGTTTTTATTCTTAAATCGACTACCAGGAAAATCATCTATTAACCGGCGAATTTTTTTGGGGAAATTGAAATCATATTTTCTGACAGTTTGAATTTACCGGCTGAGAAAAATCAGCTGATAAAACACGCGTAGGAAAATTAATTCCGGCGGGTTTTTTTCGACTGAAAAATAATTCCGGCCGGCTTCCCGCGAAAAATAATTCTGGCGCGCTTTCCGCAAAATTTAGGGCCGTCGGAAAATAAAAAAATAAAAAAAAAAAAATCTCATGCTCCTCCCACCCGGCACGCCCCGCTTGACCTCGGTGGTATGCTGCCAACAAGGCCCACTCCTGCGGCCAGCCAGCAGCACGCGGATGCTGCCCGTGTGCCGCTAGACCGGCAGCCAGCCCGGACATTATCCCGCCGCCCGGCCCCCCCGAAAGAAGCCCGCCTACCAGCGCTCGGCTCCAGTGCCTATGGTGAGCCCCGCGCCAGCCAACAGCACGATCCGGGCGCTGCCCGGCAAGCCCGCTCCTGCCGCCCGTATGCTCCATGCCCGCCGCAAACCTAGCAGCATAGCCCGCTCCTGCCGGCCTGCCAAGGGGTTTCGAACGCAAAGCCGGGTGGATTGGGAAGTGTTTCAAAACACCGAAACCAAATTGTTAAAGAGGTAAATAAGTTTTAAATGTTAACTTTTTATATTTAAACTATATTTTAACACAAAATCAATTAATAAAATAAAATAAAATATACTAACTACTTTAATTATAAAAATAAAAGTAATAACTAATATAAAATAAAATTTTTTTTAATTTATAATAGTTTTTAAAAAAAATTAATAAAATAAATAAATTATAATTAAAATTTAATTAAAAACAAATTATTAACTTAATAATAATTTAAAATACTACAAAAAATACTAATTAAAAAAATAAAAAAAAAATTTAATTTAAATCTTTTAACTAAATTAAGGGAATAGTTAATATTATTTTTAATCATTTAAATTTAATCATTTAAATAGTTAATTTATTCAATTTAATTAAATTTATAAAATTTCGTCGAAAAACTAAAAAAGCCGCTGGGAAATTTCATCGGAAAAGTTGCCTCATTGTTTTCCGTCAAAAAACCGCCGGAAAGCTGCCAAAAAATTTTGCCGGTAATAAGTAATTTTCCTGTAGTGAATTTCAGTAAAAATTAATTTTAAGTCTGATATTGTGCAAAGAAAAAAACTCAGGACAAT
>NW_021601014.1:0-421 GCF_001605985.2 Dendrobium catenatum
TTCAAAAAGCATTCTGGGCAGAATCTGCATCAGATTCTTGTGAGACTGAACCTGAGGAAAAGACAATAAACCTGTGCTTAATGGGGGAAGACCATCTTGAGCAAAGCGATAATGAAGAGGTATATAAACCAACTTATGATCAATTGTTTGAAATTTATGAGAAAATTTATGCATCATACAAAAAACTCAAGAAGACTCATGCTAGTTTAAAGTTAGAGCTTTTGAATTTACAAAAAGAATATGAAATTATTCTCAAAGATCATTCTACAATTGATTCAAATCACATGGATCTACTCGATGAATTTAATGATTTAAACAAAAAGCATTTGGAATTAATTGATGAATATGATGCATTAAAAGTTTAACACACCTCACTTAAATCTAATTTTAAGAAATCTAAAGAGATAGAAAAAGATTTGAG
>NW_021601015.1:0-301 GCF_001605985.2 Dendrobium catenatum
TTTGCCTCCCCTTTTTGAAATTTTTCTTCTCCTTACCCTTCTCCTTGATTAGGAGAGCTTTCTGGTTGTGATAATCTAACTTTAAGTTATCTTGTTTCCTGCATTCAAAATAAATGAGATGAAAGTAAACCTTTATATTTTTATTAGTCTTTCCTTTATTCTAGTGTTGATGATGTCTTTGTTTTCTTTTCAAAAAACTCTTGAATTACAGGGTCATCTTTACTATGTCATCATCCTCATCAGCTACAGAGCTATTTATCTCTAAATCATTGGCTTTTAATGCCATGTCTTTCTCTTTCTT
>NW_021601016.1:0-223 GCF_001605985.2 Dendrobium catenatum
TGAATGCAGGAAACCTGGACATATGAGAGCCGATTGCCTAACACTTCAAGATAACACAAGCAAGGAAAAGATTGAGGAAAAGTCTAAGTTTAAGAAGGATAAGAAGAGAATCCAAAAGGCATTCTGGGCAGAATCTGGTACTAATTCCTCTGAGACTGAACTAGAGGAAGAGACAACGAACCTGTACTTAATAGGGGAAGATCATCTTGAGCAAAGTGATGAG
>NW_021601017.1:0-242 GCF_001605985.2 Dendrobium catenatum
CAGAGATTGGCTAGAGAGATATACTGGAAGGGAATGAAGAAGGATGTGGAGGAAATGGTGGCCCATTGTGATACTTGTTAGAGGAACAAGTATCAAACTTGTGCCCCTGGGGGACTGTTGCAGCCACTGGAGCTACATGATCAAGTTTGGTCAGAGGTGACTATGGACTTCATCGAAGGCTTACCCAAGTCGGAAGGCTACACTATCATTCTAGTCGTAGTTGATCGGCTTAGTAAGTATGC
>NW_021601018.1:0-1397 GCF_001605985.2 Dendrobium catenatum
AGAGTCAAGGAGAGAGTGTGAGAGAGTGTTCGAAGAAAGATTCTTGCTACTGGAGCATGAAGGCTTCACTTGAAGTTTAAAGGTAAGAGTCTTTGCATTTGAATTATGATTACTTCACTATTTTCTTTTTTCCTTCTAGATTTTTTGTGAGAAGATCTGTCAAGGAGATCCGGTTCTTTCCCTCATGAGCATATTGTCCAAGGCAATGAGAGTATCATCATGGATAGTTTTCTTAAGAATGTTTACATGACCTAGATGCCCTAATTAGGATTTCTATTTTGACTGATCGTCCAGAATGATATAAAATCATCATGTACTATATGATAAAAAATAGAAAAACTCTAACTCATTAAATTTCTCCCCTTGAGTGTATGTGTGTGCAAAGTTACTTAGCTTCAAAATCCATCAAAGTATATTTAACCCAAGAAAAGGTAAAAGATAAATTTGAATAGAAATTACATAATGACTTAATCCTAGTTTTCTTGATCATGTGCTAATTGACGTTCCAAGTGAACTATTTGACCTGAAAGGTTAGTATGCATTGAAAATAAGATAGATATGCAAGAATCATGGTAGTTGAGAAATAATAATGTTTGTTATCATAAAAATCACAATACTTGGATCTAGATTTACAACAATTTCCACTCCATTATTAAGCCTACATCAACTATACCCTTTAGATACCTCAGTGTTGCGGATCAATGGTTTATGATTTTGATGATAACAAACATTCTTATTTCTCTACGACTGCTTTATGTACTGACATTTCATGTTCACACGATCGGACTGCAATTTGGAATCAGCTCAAGATTGGGTAGACTAGGTCTGAGTCAGTTTGTACATTTTGTCCTTTCTTGAGTCTATTGTATTTGGTGTGGCTCGTGATATTTTATAACTTGGAAGATTTTCTATTTCTCCCTAAAGATTTCTGTTTTTGGTAACATCGTTCGGGATGATATTTATATCATCCTGGACGATCTGTCCAAAAGCAGAAACCCTATTTAGGGTATCCTCATTAAACCAGCCATCATTATGCAAAAAACATCATCCTGGATGATTTTGTATCGGCCAGGACGATAGGCTCAATACAGAAAGAATCAGCCACCATGATCAGATTAGTTATTCATTATTTTAGGAAATTAGCCAGGACGATATATGCATCGTACATGACGATTTAACTCAATTATGCATAAATTGATCTGGTATCTTTGGAAAGCATTAATGGCTGATTGATATGATCACATCATCCGGGACGATCATAAGATCGACCAGGACAATTTCCTGGATGATTTACATCGGCCATAATCTATTCAGGGCAATGATCAGGACTATTGAAATCGGTTTTAAACTAATCGTCCAAGATGATCGTGAGATCGGCCAGGATGATGTAACCAATT
>NW_021601019.1:0-538 GCF_001605985.2 Dendrobium catenatum
TAAAAGTTTATGAAACCTCTACAATGAAGAATAAAACGCATCATTAAAATCAAATAACATAATTAAAATAAAATAAGTAAATGCAAAAAGTTAATGTGGAAAATGCTACTTCATTACAACCCATTGTCTACAAAAAATTGAAAGGTGTAGCGTGAAAGTTTGCTAGGGATGTTAGGCCCTTATGAACTAGCCCAAGGCTAAAAAAGAGGGGGGGAGGTGATTTGGTATTTTAAAAAATCTTTTAACCAAAGTACAACAAAGCTCAAACAAAAATCACCATAGAAAATAAGTGTGGAAATTATTAAATGCGGAAGAAGAAAAAAGAACGCAAGGGTTTATAGTGGTTCGATCAACTCGACATACGTCCACTCCCCGGAGGCACCCTCTGAGTATTGCACTACCAAAGTGACTCTCCTTTTGCTCCCACAGTAAGGCGTAGAAGCCCTCACAAAAAGCTCCTTTTTTCCACCCCCGGCAAGGCAGAGAACCTAACTCCTTTTACTTCCTCTTGAAGCAGGCAGAGAACCTCGATCGATTG
>NW_021601020.1:0-258 GCF_001605985.2 Dendrobium catenatum
TGTTAAGGGCCATGTGGTGGGGTTGGACAAATGGTCTCCTTCATTTTCTCTAACATCTATGAATGGGATTTCAGCTCCCTTGTGGATAAGATTACCAAACTTGACTTTGCAATATTGGGATGAGATAAACATTTGCAGGATTGCATCTCAAGTGGGTAAGCCCTATTTGCTTTATGGGAACATATTTCAATGGGGTAGAAGAGAATACGCTAGAGTATGCATTCGAGTTCCCTTGAATGATAGATTACCCTTTGGTGT
>NW_021601021.1:0-772 GCF_001605985.2 Dendrobium catenatum
CAAGACCAAATACATTGGCAAAATTTTTATAAGAATGAAACCCTCGGCTATATTCTTGTCAATCACTTTAACAATTGTGACCCTATAGCTTATAGCATTACTATGAAATCTTCTCCTATCAATGTCCTTTAAGAAGGAAATGATAGATCACTAGATTGTGGGTTTTAAACAAAATTGTAATCATTATAGCCATAAAAAATGCTTCTCACATGACTTCATATAAATCACGCAATTAAATTGAGACCTGCAGGAAGACGGGTGCCTAACTACAAAAAATACTCCAATGATTAATTTCCAAGATCCCACTGTTGTCTACCATATTGGCTTGATGAGTTTCCCACCCATTAGCTAAAGCTTTCAAACTAACTTGGTCATCATGAATCATCATTCAAAGTGTAGATGAGAAACCTTAAACAATTCCAAATGTCTCTTGGGAGAAACACGAGCCAGTTAACATTACCGAGAATAATGAATCGGTTAACATTTCTATTGAATGAAGTGATAGGGGAAGCAAGAGCAAAAAGCCATCTGGCTATAGAAAAATGACCTTCAGCAAAATGATTTCAGATAAATGAGAAAAAGAGGGAGATTGAGAAGAAGAATAAGAATGAGAAGAAGAAGAAGAAGAAGAAGAAGAAGAAGAAGAAGAAGAAGAAGAAAAAGGGGAAGACACTCACAGTGAGAAAGGGCTTGCCGGCTGAGATGGGTCGTGTGCGTAGAGTTGCGATGCTCGGCGGCGATTCGCTCCACACAGACACAAATACGGAGGGCG
>NW_021601022.1:0-307 GCF_001605985.2 Dendrobium catenatum
TCCCCATCCATTCTCGTATTCTCTCCCATTCGCAAGACGCCAAAGCCCCCAGCTCGTCTCTCTCTTTTCTTTGTGCGACACTAAGGTGAACTCCTCTCTGAATTCGCAAAACCCTCTCCAGCCCGCCCCTTTCCTCTTCAAACTGTCCAACCCACTATCCCTCTCCCTCATTTTTCGGTAAAACTGCTCTTCTATTCGCCGAGAACGAACGGTCCAGCCTCCAAAAAAAAACTGCTCTCTCTTCCAGCCATTTTCGAAAACCGCTCTCTCCCTCTCATAAGAAAACCCAAGCCAACTACCCCAACTC
>NW_021601023.1:0-325 GCF_001605985.2 Dendrobium catenatum
CAACTTCAAAAATGGTGGATGATGTTAAGAAGACTTGAATTAAGACATGAGTGACAATAATGTTAGATGGTTGGTCAGATATTCGAAATAGAAGTATTATTAATTTCTTGGTCAACAATCCATATGAAACAGTTTTTCTCAAATCAGTAGATGCTTCAAGCTTTGTAAAGGATGCGCAATTATCGTTTGAAATGTTTGATGAAGTTGTGGAGGAAGTGGGAGATGCCTTAGTTAAGATAACCTTTGGAAGCAATGTTTGCTTCTAAAGAGTGAGAAAAGTTCATGAGCCAAAAACAAGAAGGAAAACAAGTTAAAAAGATTGTTA
>NW_021601024.1:0-211 GCF_001605985.2 Dendrobium catenatum
CTTTCTCATTATAAATCATAGACCCTTATACTTCTTTTAAATACTTTATATATACATCAATACTGTTGGATCGACATTTAAATGAGTTAGAGTAATTTACATTTTCATTTATCCCATCATTTAGGGCTTTACATCAATACAGTTGGATCTACGATTATGCTTTTTAATTATAATTTTATATCATTAAGATATCTTAAATTCTGTCTGCCTA
>NW_021601025.1:0-226 GCF_001605985.2 Dendrobium catenatum
TAGGAAAGCTAGGGTCATAGTTCTCGGTACCGCTATATAGATGCTCAGTACCGCTATGTACATGCTCGGTACCGTTAGGTACATGCTCGGTACTGCTAGGTACATGCTCGGTACCGCTAGGTATCTTTCCATACAAATGACTTACGAACTTTAAAAATAACCAGAACTTCAAAAGTACTCTTACAAATAAAATTTGTTTTTGCTGTTAGAGTTTTGAGCCTCACTT
>NW_021601026.1:0-206 GCF_001605985.2 Dendrobium catenatum
ATCTTGATCGGGTCCATCATCCATTCCCCCACCATCAGCTTTAAGTGTAGGATGGTGAAATTTCTACTTTAAATATAAAATCTTCAAATTCCCAACTACTTTCCAAAATTCCCAAATTCTTAATCATTTCCAATAATTTTCCAAATCCAAACCTATTGCTGCTACTATATGCCAGATAACACGTATATCCTACGTATCTGATTGAC
>NW_021601027.1:0-330 GCF_001605985.2 Dendrobium catenatum
TCAAGTGAATTCGTACAGCATAACACCCAACCATTATATTTAAAGGAAAGCCAATTAGCCCATCTTGTACTTGTTAATCAGTATCAAGCCAACATTAGTGAAATAAGTTTTTTTACTTTTGATCACACATATTATTATCACATTATAATAACAATAATAATGACAAGTTATTACCATAACATACACCTATTTTTATTCTCAATGCCTACATTAACAATATGCTTAAAAAAATACTTAATTATTTATACAATGTAAATCATATAAAATTTAATAACTTCTATTTTACCCTATTAAATTCAATAATATTATTATCAAAATGCTCATATTATC
>NW_021601028.1:0-252 GCF_001605985.2 Dendrobium catenatum
ATATCAAAGGAGGTAAGGATTGGAATTTCAAGAGGGATTGGTTCAAGATTGAACACTTATTTCTGAAATCAAAGGAGGAGAAGTAGAAAGTGCTTTGAGATTCTGAATTACTTCAGAAACACGTCAGCCTATCCTAAGTGTTGGGCTCGAATCTGATTGAAAGAGATTTTTAATTTGAGTGGTCAATTTTATTAGAAATTTGAGATTCAATTTCCAGAAGTTGAGGTCTTATGGCCCGAGCCAGCCTCAGAA
>NW_021601029.1:0-214 GCF_001605985.2 Dendrobium catenatum
AAAACATACAATTAAAAAAAAAGTTAAACATACAAAACAGATAAAAAAAAAACATACAAAACACATAAACAAAACACACAAACAAACCTTAGCATACTTATACCTCATTATCTTGCTCATGTTCTGATGATTCAGAAACTAGGTCTGCCCATGAGACTTTTTGCTTTTTATCTTTTCACCATATTACAAACAATTTGTTTTTACTCTTTTCCTT
>NW_021601030.1:0-236 GCF_001605985.2 Dendrobium catenatum
GAGCGAGACTCAGAGCAGAGCTTCTACTGTCAGATCTGAGGATATTGATAGACATATGCAGTTATTTCTGAGATTGAAACCTCCGAGATTTGAGGGCGCTGTGGAGCCCAGAGCTGCTGAGGAGTGGTTGAGGAGGTTGGAAAAGACTTTTGACGGGATGCAGTGTCCTGCGGATAGGAAGGTTCCATTAGCTGTTTTTCTGTTGGATGGAGAGGCTGAACACTGGTGGGAAGGCC
>NW_021601031.1:0-277 GCF_001605985.2 Dendrobium catenatum
AAAGGGACCCCAGAGAATTATGAAGCCTGCATAGCAGTTGGGGCAAAAGGAACCTCTATATAATTCAATGGCAATAATGCTAGGTTTATCTGGGCTCCATTGAATAATGTTATAAAAAATATAGCCAAATCTTTCACATAAAATTTATATTCAACAAAGATTCAAAAGATAGCAAAGTATAATATTGATCAAGACTTGTAATATTTTAATAATAATTTTCAAACTTGTAATTATTCATGATATATTATTTTAATTGCTAATTAATCCTGCATTATTT
>NW_021601032.1:0-273 GCF_001605985.2 Dendrobium catenatum
CACGAGAGTATCCCACGGATTGATCCTTGTGTCCGTCAGATCCTTTGCACTGGGAACGGCTGGATTTCAACACTCCCTGATGTGATACCACATGCGAAGGAATTGCGTTCGGAAATTAAAATAAAGATTATTCAAAGCGTGTCATAACAAATTTTAATTACCAACAAAAGTAATGGGTTAAATCGTTCAAAGTAGTTAACTTGCTTAGGCGAAGATGTGCTTTGAGTTAACCAAATCAATCTTATCATTCAAAGATAAAGGAAACACTTAAAT
>NW_021601033.1:0-1179 GCF_001605985.2 Dendrobium catenatum
CTGTTCTGGTAGAGGGTTTACTGCGACAAGCTCCCTATCAATGCTTGGCTGTGTGGTCGCAAGTTTCAGACTAACCCCATGTGCCCCCTTGGCTGCAATGTGACTGAAGTTATTGATCACATTACCACTCGCTGCATGTGCTTGGAGGCCATTCTGGATGTTTTGACTAGTTGGGGATTTTCTGTGCCCCGGTTTCCCTCACTTTCTGTGCTTCAGGATGCATTATCACTGAGTAGGGACTCGCATGATGACTGGCGGTGGGTATACTGTGTGGCGGTCCATGTGTGCTGGTGCAACAGGAATTCCTACAAGCATGGCAAGGGGTCTCTTCCCCACAAGATGTTGGCTTCCAATGTCCTTGAGGTGCTTAACCAAGATTGGTTCTCTTTTCCCCTGGAGCAACGGGATGTCCATCAATCCACCGGATTGTTATCGTCTTCCTCGTGGTGCCCCCCCCCCCCCCCCCCGTGCCCCCCCCCCCTACAGGCTGGTTGAAGATCAATTTGGATGGGGCTCTCAGTAAATCCAATATTGGTGGAATTGGTATTGTTATATGGGATGACAAGGGACTTCTTGTTGCCGCGGTGGGTTGGGATATCAAGCATTGGGATAGCACTCAAGTTGAGCTTTTGGCCTTTAGATACATACATAGGCTTGTGCCCGACTGAATGTTTGAGGCGGACGGGGTTATTGTTAAGGGGGACAATGCCAGTACAATACAGTTTATGTGGGGTTACAAGGATAGGGAGCGTTGGAAACTACAGTCTAGGGATTGTGTCGATATGGATTGAATTATGCCTTTTCGTAGAGTTTTATTCATGCATACTTCCCGCCGGTTCAACAGAGCGGCTCATTTTTTCTCTCTCTCTCCCTCTCTCTCTCTTGCTCTCTCTCCCTCTCTCTCTTTCTCTCTCTCTCTCCCTCTCCCTCTCTCTCACTCTCTCTCTCTCCCTCTCTCTCTGTCTCCATCTCTCTCTCTCCTTCTCTATCTCTCTTACTCTTTGTATGTATCTCTCTTAGTAACTCTCTCTATCTCTCTCTCTCTCTTCCTCTCTCTTACCATGTCTCTCTCCCTATCCCTCTCTCCCTCTTCCTCTCTCTATCTCTATCTCTCTCCCACTCTCTCTCTCTCTCCCTCTCTCTCTTTCTCTCTTTCTCTCTCTTGCTCTCCCTCTCTCT